>NC_087309.1:28325836-28413336 GCF_015220805.1 Pogoniulus pusillus | reverse complement strand
GGCCAATGGGATGAGATTTAACAAGGCCAAGTGCAGGGTTCTGCACTTTGGCCACAACAACCCCAAGCAGCACTACAGGCTGGGGACTGAGTGGCTGGAGAGCAGCCAGGAGGAAAGGGACCTGGGGGTACTGATAGACAGTAGGCTGAAGATGAGCCAGCAGTGTGCCCAGGTGGCCAAGAGAGCCAATGGCATCCTGGCCTGCATCAGGAACAGTGTGGCCAGTAGGACAAGGGAGGTTATTCTTCCCCTGTATTCAGCACCGGTCAGACCACACCTTGAGTACTGTGTCCAGTTCTGGGCCCCTCAATTCAAGAAGGATGTTGAGGTGCTGGAACATGTCCAGAGAAGGGCAACAAAGCTGGTGAGGGGCCTGGAGCACAAATCCTATGAGGAGAGGTTGAGGGAGCTGGGCCTGTTTAGCCTGGAGAAGAGGAGGCTCAGGGGTGATCTTATTACTGTCTACAACTACCTGAAGGGGCATTGTAGCCAGGTGGGGGGTGGCCTCTTCTCCCAGGCAACCAGCCATAGAACAAGGGGACACAGTCTCAAGTTGTGCCAGGGTAGGTCTAGGCTGGATATTAGGAAGAAGTTCTTGCCAGAGAGAGTGATTTCCCATTGGAATGGGCTGCCCAGGGAGGTGGTGGAGGCACCGTCCCTGGGGGTCTTCAAGAAAAGCCTGGATGAGGCACTTAGTGCCATGGTCTAGTTGATTGGATAGGGCTGGGTGCTAGGTTGGACTGGCTGATCTTGGAGGTCTCTTCCAACCTGGTTGATTCTATGATTCTAGGATTGTATAATGCCATGAAGCATTTTTTTAAAGAAGGGACTGTGAGCACGTCAGATACTCACTAGATACCCCATGTTGTTCCTTGCTGCACAGTAACTGTTCAGAATTGCCAGATGGGTTTTAAAATGTGAAGCCTCACAGCTCTGTGCCTGGCTTGGGATACCATTAAAAGCATCACTGGGCTTCTGTGTTTCTTGTGCTGCTGGATGCTGCTGTTTCCAGTGCAGCACTGGCTGGTACCCTTATGCTATGAGGACCTTAGCATGTTCCAACACAGTCATCCTCCCAGTCACTTCCTGGTGTAAGACAGTGGTAATATGGTAATATTGCTATTTTTTAAGTGCTGGAATTGAGATGCAGAGCCTCATCCCAGGGAGAAAAATGAGACTGGATATAGGTTGGGAAGGTCTTAATGTGGCACCCTAACAGTGTTTGTCATTCAAACTGTGTTTGAATGTGGTGTCGCAGAGGGGACTCTGCTGCCTATGCCAATTGTGGCAGCAATTAATTGGTGCGAGATGATATTCTATAAAAATATTTAATTACCTTCAATATTCTGAACTCTCACCACCCCCAACCATTGAATTTTAATATTATTTAGGATCTACATGGTTATGAAAGACATTCTAGGAATATATATAACAGTAACTATTATAATAACTAGAAAATATTCAAACAATAAACAGAGAGAGGACTTTCCCCATGGCTTAATGCTGCTTGGGGTCAATATGCTGCTTGCCCAGCAGGTGGGCCCACACTCTTTCTGCTCTATGGCAGAAGGCTACAGAGAATTACAGAAGCATTAAAACATTTACTTACAAATTCTTACTAATTATCAATCACCCTCCAGGGCTACGTCACAGCCTACTACAAGTGTCCAATCTTCAGGGGAGTCTTTGTCTGTGGACTTTGATGCTGGAATCCTCCCGGCTTTAGGGGAAAGGAGAATCTTCCCAGCTTCTGGGGAAATGATGGTCTCTGACCTTGTTCTCCTGGCAAAGGATGCAATCTCTGCCCTTGTCTCCTGGCTTCTTCTGGATGCTCTGTTCAGGGATTCTTAGGCAGTACCTCAGGTGCAGAAGGAGTACGATGCTGTGCAGTCTGAGCACAGTCTCACGCTGGCCACATACGCTGGTCGTGTGCAGAAAAGTGGAGTCTGCTCCTGGCAGCTCAGTGGCAGTGGCACACACCAGGCAATAATAAGGCAGCAGGCGTGCAGTTGGGTGCACGGCTGCACAGGAGACTGAGCTCCATAGATAAAGGCAGGCTAAAGTGTAATAATGAGCATGAGCGAGCAAGCAATGTTGGGGAGCCCATGGGAGATTCTGTCTCTGTGAAGTAGACAGAATGCAGGTGGGCACACAGGCAGGCATAAATAAAAAGCAGTGCGGGTGAGTCTAAGCAAGCAAGCAAGCGAGCGAGCACTTTGTTTACCTGTGTGCCTCTATTTATCAAATGTGGGCTGAGATTAATGGCCCTTTGGGCACTAGAATGACCAATCAGGTTGGCAGTCAGCCAAACAATATCATAATAGGCAAAAGCCACAGGCATGGACCTCCCAGGTATGGGGATAGCATGGGCCTAGCACCCAGTAAGCATGAGCTGGTCACATGGGCTTACACAAACATGTTTACACAATCAGGGGCCCTGGGGAGGCCAGACTTTATGGCACCAGGTTTGTTATGCCCCTTTGTGATTGATTATGTGTTTACCTCTGGTGCAGGCAAAAAAGCATGTCCAGGCAAGGCAAGGCATAAATAAGCCTGTTTGGGCCTACGTGCCCTCCACCACATGTGGAAAGACAGATGTACAAATAGCTTTGATGGAGTGTCTTTCACTTCCTCAAAATGGAAAAATAAAACAAGTTTCAGTGGCAGGTTTGTTAAACATCTCATCATCAGCAAGGTACAGCCACTTTCAAGATTTTAATCTTCAATAGAAGGGATGTTTATCTGCAGTTTTATGTGAGGGAAAATAATGGACCCAGTTGGTGGAAGGCAATAGGAGAATGCATGATCATCCTTAATACAGAGTAAATGCATAAGCAATACTCAGGTTACACAAACAAAAAGGAAGCTTAAGTAAAAAATTCTTGTCTCAAATAGAATTTTAAGCAGTTATGTCTGGCATATGAATTAGGTTTATTGTTTTCCCACTAAACTCATTCTTGGCTGTCCTGGCTGAGCTAGAACAGAACTAATTCTGTTCAGTTATATTAATTTATCAGTTAAGTGTCTTCTAAGTAACTGCACTTTCTGCATATTTTGCTAATGATGTCTGCTTCTAAACATGATAGTGCATGATGTGTAGTTACTACCACAGACTAGGACACAGAAAGACTGTTTATAATTGCTGCTGTAGAAACCAAGATCACTGATAAACCTAGTGTACCACCTTGAGGGTGCTACAAAGTACATGTTGCACTTACAAGGAGAAAAAAACAGTAGAGATGACCCTAAACCACACTACGTGGGACTCCATTTCATACACATCATATGAGGTATAAAGCTGAGGAGTATTTTGTCCAGTGGTTGGTGTCTATTCTAACTTTGATCCTTATACGTGTGTTCCTGAATACAGTTCCAGAATGCAGCTCCTGAATCTGGCTCCTCTCTGCTGCTGCATGCAGTCTGGGACTTCTCCCCGTACCTGCTACAGCATCAGCAGTGATGATGAGGTAATTGCCATCAGAGGTATTGGGTTCAATAGGACTGATAAAGAACATCAGTCATTTGTTTAATGTCCAGCCCAGTCCTAACCTCTAGTGCTGATAAATCTTTTGAAGTCAGTTCTTGCTGGGAAACAATGACCGGTTGCCATATTCAATTGGGATCAGCCTATTCCATCTAAGTCTTTCAGAAGAGCAAATGCACCCCCAGCAAATGGTTTGTGGATCTTCCATTGCCTCTGGATAGCGCATGTGGCATGATGCCTTCTGCCCCTCCTTCTCTGATGTGCACCGCCTCTGTGGACAGAAACTTAGTTACAAAAAACACAGTGAAAGCTGGGGAAGTTTTAACTCTTCATCAAGAGGCACAAGAAAATGGCTTAGCTCTGGATGAGGATGCTGTTTTGTTTTAGTGTATGGTCTAACACACATGAACATGCTGCCAATTAAAAAGCAGATCTGACCCTTGATCTCATAGCAATTGTCCTTCTGCACAACAATTTTAGAGTGTACACATCCTGTTACTGCTTCTCTTACAACACATAGAGTCGCTCTTCTACTCCCCAAGGGGTGACTGGGTCTGTCCTTGGTGTCATGATCATTATGCAGCTTTCCAAAATATCTGTCTAACAATGATCCATAATCAGGATGTAAATTGCTTAGTCTATCTCTGTTTTCAGATATAGAAATCCAGGCAAACTGATATAAGCGATACTCAGGAACAAGGAGAAAGTGGCAGCTAGGTATCAACTTGTTGGTGAAGAGTGCCAGAAACTTCAGAGTGGTGTTTGTGTATCGCAGATGTAGATAGCACAATGACTTGCAATGACAACTGAAAAAATCTTCACTCCTGATGTACTGTTCAAGTGTGACTTTGAGTTTTCTTTTGATGGGAACAGCAAAAAAATTGTGTGTCTGATTCTCTCTCCCAACACTGAAAGGGCTCTTGTTAACCAAACCTTTTGGTGTCGAGACTACGTTCTCTTATTATGAATGCATAGGTTGTGCAATGACAAAAAAAAAGGTGCATTTCACAGCCCTGTGTCTAAAATGGTTATATCTGGGCCAGATTGCTCCTCCTGCCATGTCATTGGCTGCATTCTCACATAGCCATTACTGGTTTTCTGCTTGCATTAGATATACAAGAATCATTCATGGAAAGAGGAGGAGCCTACCGGAGGAGTTGAATTGCTGCAGGTTACACTTGCACTCTCTACACATCCAGTCTTTCTGTTCCAGAGAGAAGGAATAAGATCTGATGCAGTGTGGAAAAGATCCTGGTTCTTGAAACTGAATGACCTGTGTTCACACAACAGACAAACCAAAGGACAACAGGTGAACCAATGTCTGAATTCCTCTGCTCTAAAGTTTAGTTGGAAATCTGAGAGACTGACTAGCCTTAGAGACTTACCTTTTTTCATACAAATTTGAAACGTCTTGCAAAAGAAAGATGTTTGTCACTCAGTGTGCCACCTAAGATCAAGAAAGGAGGAGCATAGCAAAGGAGGGCTTCATAATATTTCACTAAAAATCATGGTTGGACTGGATTTTTTTTAAATGTCATTGAATCTCTTTCATCTATCTCTCAGCCTTTCTGATGGTGACAGACTTCATTGTGTTTTGCTGCTCTATAGAATAGAATAGAATCAACCAGGTTAGAAGAGACCTCCAAGATCATCCAGTCCAACCTAGCACCCAGTCCTAGCCAATCAACTAGGCCATGGCACTAAGTGCCTCATCCAGGCTTTTCTTGAACACTTTCAGAGATGGCAACTCCACCACCTCCCTGGGCAGCCCACTCCAATGGCAAATCACTTTCTCTGTCAGGAATTGCCTCCTAATATCTAGCCTATACCTCCCCCAGTACAACTCCAGACTGTGTTCTCTTGTTCTATTGCTGATTCTCTGGCAGAAGAGACTGACACTCATCTGGCAACAAAGTCCTTTCAGGTAGTTGTAGACGGCAATGAGGTCACTCCTGAGCCTCCTCTTCTCCAGGATAAACAACCCCAGCTTCCTCAGCCTCTCCTCACAGGACTGTGTTCCAGGCCCCTCACCAGCCTTGTTGCCCTTCTCTGGACATGTTCCAGCACCTCAACATCTTTCTTGAATTGAGGAGCCCAGAATTGGACACAGGACTCAAGGTGTGTCCTGACCAGTGCTGAGTACAGGGGATCCTTGTCATACTGGCCACACTGTTCCTGATGCAGGCCAGGATGCCATTGGCTCTCTTGGCCACCAGGGCACACTGCTGGCTCATCTTCAGCCTACTATCTACAAGTAACCCCAGGTCCCTTTCCCCCTGGCAGCTTTCCAGTCACTCTGTCCCCAGCCTGTATTGCTGCTTGAGTTTCTTGTGGCCGAAGTGTAGAACCCTGCATTTAGCCTTGTTAAATCTCATCCCATTGGCCTCTGGTGACCTATTCAGCCTGTCCAGGTCCCTCTGCAGGGCTCTCCTACCTTCCAACAGATCAACACCTGCTCCTAGCTTGGTGTCATCTGCAAACTTACTGATGCTGGACTCAATCCCCTCATTCAGATCATGAGTAAAGATATTGAAAAGGACTGGGCCCAGCACTGATCCCTGGGGAACACCACTAGTGACAGCTGCCAACTGGATGTGGCACCATTCACTACCACTCTCTGAGCTCTGCCTTCCAGTCAATTCTTGACCCACATCAGAGTGAATCTGTCCAAGCCATGAGCTGCCAGCTTGACTAGGAGCTTCTTGTGGCAGACTGTGTCAAAGGCTTTGCTGAAGTCCAGGTAGACTACATCCACAGCCTGCCCCACATTCACCAGGCAGGTCACCTGATCATAAAAGGAGATCAGGTTGGTGAGACAGGACCTGCCCTTCCTAAATCCATGCTGGCTGGGCCTGATCCCTTGGCCATCCTGTAGGTGCTTTGTGATGGCACTCAAGATGACCTGTTCCATGACCTTGCCTGGCACTGAGGTCAGGCTGACAGCTCTGTAGTTTTCTGGTTCTTCCTTTCCAGCCCTTCTTGTGGATGGGCATCACATTGGCCAGCTTCTAGTCTTTGGGGACCTCACCAGTGAGCCAGGACTGTTGGTAAATGACGGAGAGTGGCTTGGCCAGCTCCTCTGCCAGCTCTCTCAGCACCCTAGGATGGATCCCATCCGGTCCCATGGACTTGTGAAGATCCAAGTGACTCTTTGGAGACTCTTCCTACCCTCAAGCAGATCAGCAGAATATTGCCACTTGATTCAGTGTCATCTGCATCCTTATAGAGTAGGCAAAAGCAGGATTGTTTGGTTTGACTGCCAGTTCTTCCTGATGGTACCTTGCAATGACATCATTGTATATTCTGAAAATTTTCTTGAGTAACTAAGTCCCCTTGAACTCAGTAAGAGCTGAGCTGTTACAGGCCTTGGTTAGCAACTCATTCTCTCAAAATATTTAATTATGAGAGGTAAAACTGTGGGGTTTATACATTTTCCCTGGCCTTTTCACTAGCATATGCCTGCAATTCTTGAAGTTGTGTGCATGCTGTAGTAACAAATTCTTTTTCAAAGCCATCTAGCCTGGCACCATGGCCAAGTTGTTCTTTTCAAAAGCATTAATGTTTTAAAATTAATTAAAAATAGAAAGAGAGGACAGTCTTTTCATTAAGACTAGGACAACAAATGCCTACCCATTCTCTTTTTCATGTACCCAGCCCAAGAGCATTGTTAAAATTCAAAAGCCATAATGAACAGCGTGTGAACTAGATGGACAGCTGCATTAGAAATTAAATTGGAGGAGAGGAACAGAGCATTTGATAAAGTAGAGCTACTGCTGTTGGCTCAAACATGTATTGGGAGAAAACAAGGCCAGATATTAAGTAGGCCTTTCTGTGATTGCCTGTTTTCAAAGATGATTGTTATTCACCAATAGGGAAGATTTCTTCTTTGAAAGTCAAGATTGGAATGTGCACTCAGAGTTTATGGAAACATACAATAACGTGGCTCCTAGGTTATACAAATACCTTCAAAGACTACCTTTCATCTCCCCAGCTCTCTATTTGTGGCACTGTTTTTTTAATGCTTTAGAAAAAAGAAAGGTGAGAGTCAAGACACCTTTACCAGGTATGTTTATTAAGGTTTACTGTCTAGTATCCAGCAGTATGCATCAATTCAGCCAGAAGCCCTGTTTCTCATATTCCCAGTCCCACGTTCTCCTGTTTCTCATATAGTATTTCTGAGCTGCTTTTGGCATGATTTTCCTTCCTTAAGTAATTTTGCATAGTTCCTTAAACTGTGACCTTTGGGTGTTAAGCTTGTGTCTGACCATTAGATTCAAACTGCTCCTCTGCAGGAAGCAGGCTGATGCTGCATTTACGAAGCAGAGAGGGTGAGGTGAAGTCCTGTGCCTCTCTTTAATGTACTTAGCACACTTAGCCTTATGCAGAGATGGAGCTGCAGGCTCTGCACATTTGCAGGCCTGTGAGCCTGATGTTCCTTGTGACCTGTGTCCTGCTACAGGCTGAGGTATCCCTGTCTTGGAGACATTTATAGACAAGTTTGTCATGCACATAATGCCACTGCAAAGTCCCTGAATGCTATACTGTCACAGAGGGATATTCTGCCACCTACGCTGATTTTGGCGGAGGGGAGAAATTAATTGGTGCAAGATAATATTCTATAAAAATATACATTTATTAACTTCAATATTCTGAACTCTCACCACCCCCAACTATTGCATATTAATAAGATTCTACATGGTCATGGGAACATTCTAGGATTAATATCTACAGTAACTTATTGATAACTATCAAACAGTTCAAACTATAAACCAAGTTTTCCTCGCAGCTTTATGCCACTTGGGGTCTATATACTATTCGCCCAGCAGAGTGGGCTGAAAACTCTTTCTATTCTATGGCAAAGGCAATAGATTATTACAGGAGCATTAAAACATTCACTTGCAATTCTTATTAATCAATAATCACCCTCCAGGGCTACATCACAGCCTATGCCTGTGTCCAAACTTCAGGGGAGTCTTTGCCTGTGGACTTTGAGGCTGGAATCCTCCCAGCTTGAGGGGAAACAGTCTCTGACCTTGTGCTGCTGATTTCTTCTGGATGCTCTGTCCAGGGATTCTTAGGCAGGACCTCAGGTGCAGAAGGCAGGATGTTGTGCTGTCTCAGCACGATGTAACGCCAGCTACATAAGCCAATAGCATGTGCAGACAACGGGAGTCTGCTCCTGGTTAACTCAGCGGCAGTGGCACTTACCAGGCAATGATAAGGCAGCCGACATGCAGTAGGGTGCACGGCTGCACGGAGCCTGAGCTCCGTAGGCAAAGGCAGACAATACAGGATCTGGTCCTGATAACTCACCACAGTGGCGTGCAAGTGTGCACAGCTGGCTGGGAGACTATGGGCTCCACATATATACAGGCAGGCTCAAGTGAGCTCTGCAAGTGAGTACACAGGCAGTCAAGCAATGCAGGGAGTCCAAGCCATTGGGAGAGTCCGAGCACAGGAGAGCTGGAGTACGCTGTTTACCTGTGTACCCCTATTTATTAAATGTGGGCCAAGATTAATGGCCCCTTGGCCAATAGAAAGACCAATCATGTTGGCAGTCAGCCAAAACTTACCATAATAGGCAAAAGCCACAGGCCTGTATTCTCCAAATATGGGGATCACATGGGCCTAGCACTGGGCAGGCAGGAGCTGGGTGTGTGGGGCTTACACAACATGCTTACAATCAGGGGTCCTGGGCAGACTAGACTCTATGGCACCAGGCCTATTGTGCCCCTTTTGTGCTTGTTTATCCATTTAATGTGTCTACCTCTGGTTTGGACAGGAAAAACATGTCCAGGCAGGGCAAGGCATAAATAAGACTATTTTTGGGCCTACAGGCCCTCCACAACATATACATACTAGAACCCCACTTCTACAAACATAGAAGGGCACTCTTACACCTCTCACATAGCTGGCAGACATTCAAGCTGTTTGCCAACTACCATTACAGTCCTCATGACACCTGGCACAGTAGAAAGACAAATTGTACTTCACAAGAATTAACCCAAACACCAAGGAAGCTACATCAGAAATGTCTACGTGGAAATAGAAGCCCTGCACAGTTTCTGAGGCATTGAAGAGGTCTTTTGTCACCAACCTAACAGCCTGTTCTTGTAGCAGTCTGTACCTGGAGTCCTTCCTCTGTGTACAACATGTCACAAATATCTCACTTTGTGTTCAGTGAAGAAGATCTTGTCTTTAGGAAAATTACACCCTTAAACACCTAGCTCTTACACAAGGTTAAAAAGCTTACCTTCTCTTAATTGCATCATCACTTCATTAAGTGGACAGCTTAAATATTCCTTGCAAGGGACTATTGAATTACTCTGTCTATTTTAGAGATACTGCTCTTTCCAGAACACTGCTCAATAGACCATTCTTCTGTGCAGAGGTAAGTAGACTAGTTAGTGATCCTGCCACTTAACTGAACTATCAATTAATGATTAAATTGTGTTGTGGTAAGCACTTCCTTGAGTTGGACAAATATTACAATCTGCAGGTTTGAGCCTTGTATGACCTTACAGTCTGCAATGCACAAAGATAATGGAAATAGTGCAATCTAGTTTGAGGCCAGAAGTGATGACAGCCAGTCTCTCCAGAGCAGCACAGATTTTACAAGGACTGTACTTGGCAGGGTTAGTTACAGTGCAGGTCACATTTGTGTCTGATCCAGCTTGTAGTCAGGCTGCTCTTTGATCCAGCTACAACAGATTTCCCTGCTCCTTCTGAAATTAGGAAGATTGGAAAAGACCTAGTGGTCCTCAGGTTCCTGGAAAGTGTGACGGGACCTGTGCTTCTGACAGAAGATGCTGTGTGTTGTAAATGGGACTAGGTGAAATCTGAGTTTGGGGTAAAATGCAACGAGGCAGATTTAAAAGTTATGAAATATTTATTAACATACACAAAATAATCCCCCAAAACTTATTTACAACTCTCCACACAAGTTCTTGGATGCGGTTAGCAGAACTATTTCACAGAATGTCTATGCACAATGGAATTTTGACTGACTTCAGAAAACGTCTTTGATAGAGAGTCCGGCGGCTTAATTCGTCGCTTGCGAGGCTGATTAAAATCCTTTAGCAACTTGAACAAAGAATGGAGAATACTCACTAGTCCTAAAGTCCGTGGCCCAAAGAATGGAGAATACTCACTAGTCCTGAAGTCCGTAGCCCAAAGAATGGAGAATACTCACTAGTCCTAAAGCCGTGGCCCAAAACATAGGCAGGAAAATATTCTACAGAAGTCCTGTGGCAAATTCCACATGGGCCGCAAAGTGAAGATCAGCTGCTGGCTGAGGTGGCTGAGGTGGCTGAGTCGACGGGCGGGCGAGAGGCAGATCAGCGAGGAATGAATGAGCACGCCAGCACCTTTTCCCCTGTTCACCCCCACTTATAGGGTAATGGCCAAGGTTAATGGTCACATTGACCACAGAATCACCCAAGCAGACACAGAAATGGAAGAACCCACAGGCTGCTGTCTTCTGTAGAATGGGGGCACATTCGCCTACCACGGGACAGGGGCACGGTCCCCATGAAACCCCTCGCAGGCAAAGAAACTAAGTTGCCTGGGTTTCTTTTGTCCTGTTTTCCCGCCTATGGCTACAGTGCAGACATGCAGGTAAATGAGACAGGACATGCTTAAGCCCATTTTATGTCCTTTAGGACTATTCACCACAGTAAGAGATATGGCTCATCATGACAGCGTCGTTGTGGATTGGCAACTGGCTGTTAGGTGTCAGTGAAGTTCTTCCCTGATGCTTTAGACCTCTCAATAGAATCATGACATAAATACAGAAAGGATGGCAGGAAAGCAACAGGAGTGATAATCTCTCTGGTGGATGGCACATCCTACAGCACTAAAAAACACTTGCTGGCTGCAGGCTTTGGTTTTGAAAAGATAACAGATGGGTTTATGACTCCATAGTTTCTACAGTTGTGCAACATGAGCTTGAAAATGAGTTCAACCCAACCTAAACCAAACCAAGCCAAGCACCGTTGTGCTCTTTCTCAGAGCTAGTGCTGGTAGGATTCAGATCAGAAGATGACATTTTTCTGCTAAGGATTTCGATGGGCAGCCTCAGGAAGTGGAGGATGCACTCATCCTGTGTACAGCTCCCCACGTGCTCTGAGACTTTGTTCCAGTCATCTTTGTACATCTCCAGAGCTTCTAACAGCAGCAGTGTCTCTTGTTCCATCCATTCTCTTCCAGCACTTGCACCTTTACTCTTTGCTAAAGTCTTCTTGGAATAAATGTCTGTGTGAAGTCCAAAGTTCTGCAGATCTGTTGGCTTCTCTTTGTTCTTCTCGGGAAAACTCAACATCTGCTGAGCAGCTGGAACCTGAGGAGTGCGGATATGAAGAGGCATGAGTCCTGAGGGGGTGTCAGCCAGCACGTTGAAGTGAGGAGCTGGGGGAGGAGCCATGGCCATGGGACAACTTTCTGGATCGTCCTGGTAGTTAATGAGCCCCCACTGCTCCAGAAAAGCATGAACCCTCATGACAGCACAGACATCTCCAGTCAGGTTCCTCCTGCAGGCAGCGCTAGTCAGGTACTCCTGAGGGTTCAGGCGGTAGGTGTCAATCATGAAGTTGCGGTACGCCAGGTATATTTCTGGGGTCTTGGACTTGTTTTTCCCATTGAAGAATTCGGGCAGAGCACAGTGCTCGATCACATAAATGCAGTTGTAGTCAAACCAGGATGCATAGCTGGGAATGATGATGTGGTTGGTTTGTTCTGTGACATTATCTACACCTGGGTCGATCGATCAACTTTGATCACTTTTGTTAGGATCTTCATCTTCCTTCCCTCCAGTCACCACTGTCTCCTCATCCTGTTCATCAAGGTCTGCCACTGTTCCTCCCTTGACAGGTGTATTCTCACTGTCCTTCTTTGGGTTCACATTTTTGGGAAGTGCCACTTCTTCTATATTAGGTACTGGGGTGGGATCCTTCATGTCCTTTGTGAGATCTTCTTGCTCATCTTCTTCTTTTTGGCCTCTCCTTTTCCCATATAAAGCTGTTTGTCCTTTCTTCCCTGTCTTTTTTCTTGACTCCACAGGAGTTGGGGGTGGAGAAGGAGAATGCTTCCTCTTCCTTGTGCTTGCTGCAGCTTTCCTGTCTCTCCTCTCTGGGCTCTGTACAGGCTCTTCATTTTTCATAGAGATCCTCTGTCGAAAGCTCACTGATTTCCTATTCCCATCTACCTCATAATCCTTTTCATTCATCCACTCATTGAATACATCTGCGTCCAAAATCCACTTGGCATGAACCTTCCATGGCTTTTCAAGAATGGGAGTATCCTCAATTTCAGCATCTATTTCGTTGGCACGAACCCAAGTGTCATAGCTGTCTGGAAAAAAGCCCCAGTGTACCAGCACCTGCTTGTCTTTCTTCATCACAGGTCTCAACCATTCATCATCATCCATAGAGGTAGGACTTGGATAAACATGGTGGGTGGCCTTTGACTTCTCTTCAATAACTGTTCCCTGGTGTCATTTGACAATGTTCTTCAATTTGTTAGCCAGCTTCAGTTCTATATCTGGAATGAGGTAGACGGTAGGTCTGCTCAGACAGGTGTTCTGCACTAGTGTTTTCTCAATGTTCATGAACATCTCCACATTTTGATCCATTCAGGATGGATTCTGCAGGTCAAACCTCCTCCAGCCCTGTTCATTCTTGTATTTGTAAGCAGCACCAAGAATGTGACATAATGTACCTCCAGCTTTGAAATCCATGCAGCACTTTGCAGGAAGCTTAGTGAAGGCAGGATTGGTGACGTGTTTTCCAAAGGCATCTTCCTGGAATTGCAGCAGCTGCACCACCAGACCAACCAATGTTTTGTTGGTAGGAACATCTGCTTGGACATGCTTCTTGTAGTGCTTCTCCAGCCAGACGCAGACCGAGTCGAGCTGGGACGCTGTCTCTGGGCTCTCCCAAAACTTCCCCGTCGGGCCACTGTCCTTCTGCCTCGCTACCGACAATGCAGCCGAAGTGGGGCCGCCACTCACGGCCACAGCCACCACTACAGCCCTGGCTCCAGCCCCGCCACCCACCACCACCACTGCTGCCATTGTTACCCTCGCCGAGCGCCGCCACCACGCCTACCTGAAGGGAGGCTGTAGTCAAGTGGGGGTTGGTCTCTTCTCCCAGGCAACCAGCAACAGAACAAGGGGACACAGTCTCAAGTTGTGTTGGGGCAGGTCTAGGCTGGATGTTAGGAGGAAGTTGTTGCCAGAGAGAGTGATTGCCATTGGAATGGGCTGCCCAGGGAGGTGGTGGAGGCACTGTCCCTGGAGGTATTCAAGAAAAGCCTGGATGAGGCACTTAGTGCCATGGTCTAGTTGATTAGCTAAGGCTGGTGGATAGGTTGGACTGGATGATCTTGGAGGTCTCTTCCAACCTGGTTAACTCTATGATTCTATGATTTCCTGGTAGCATAACCATGTCATTTTAGTAGAATGTGGATGTACAATCTGTATGCAAAGAGATATCATTTCAGCACATGGCTCTCATCAACGTCTGCACCTTCCCAGGCTTATTATCCTTATCATTTCTCCTCTGGTGACATTTCTTCTCTCACTTTACCTTTGTCCTAGAGATGTTGGAAGTAATGTTGAAATAATCTCTGGTCCTGACATCCCTACACAGAGAAAACATTTTATTTATCTATTTGGGAGGTCTTATCAGACATACAGAATCATTATTTTGGTTGGAAGGGACCATAAAATATTACCTAGTCCAACCACACTTCAGTAAGATGAAGACATCATCAACTACATCAGGTTACTCAGAATCCCATCCAACCTGACCTGGAATATTGCCAGGGATGAGGCATCTACAACCATTCTTCACAACCTATGCCACTTTTTCACCACCCTCATTGTACAAAATGTCCTCTTTACAACCAGTCTAATCTCTCCTCTTTTACTTAAAAACATTCACCCCTTGCTCTGTCACGGTAGGCTCTGCTAAAAAGTCTGTCCCCACTCCTCCTATAGGTCTGCTTGAAGTACTGGAAGACCTCCATAAGTTCTCTCTGATGCCTTCTCTTCTCCATGCTGAAAAATTGCAACTCTCTCAGTTCTTCTTCATAGACAGAGTGGTGGACCTCCTCTGGATCTGACCAAACAAGTCCACATCCTTCTTGTAATAAGGTGTAATAGGTTAAAGTGAACCCATGGGTCAACCTGTTTACTTTCCCCAACACAGCTGTGAGAGAGAAAACTAACACACAAAAAACCCTCCAGGTTGTGATAAAGAGAGTGAGATAAGAGTTTAATACAAATGAGATAACATAAATGCACAATTACCTTAGCTAATAATACAATGCATTATTACCTTTGTTTAGCCCATTTGCAGAAAAAGGGCAGCAAAATGCAGGAAAAGAACAGCATAAAGCAAAACCAGCAAATGCCTCACTTCCGCCTGTCCCCGGCAGAAAACAGCACCCAAAACACAGAACTCAAAAGCAGCAGCCAGAACAGAGAGCCACTCCTATGGCAATCTGAACACAAAGTTCTGTAGTACTTTACTCCATACAGCACTTTCACTTGGAAGCTGGCATGAGGCAGGATGAAGTCATGCTGAATAACAGCAGCAAATACTCAGCTTAACCCATGACATAAGGACTCTATGGCTGGACACAATACTCCAGGTGGGGGGCACCACAGCAGAGCAGAGGGCATACCAACAAAAAGGAAAGCAGGGAAGAATGCAGGAGGCCTGCCTGGCTGAGCAAGGAGCTCCTGGACACACTGTCACACAAAATGAAACTCTACAAGGAGTTGAAGAAAGGACAGCTGGAATGGGGGGTATATAAGGAAGCTGACCCAGCAGTTAGAGATCTGGTTAGGAAAGCCAAGGTAGAGTTTGAATTGAATCTACCCAGGGAGGTCAAAGGGAACACCAAGAATTTCTAGAGGTATATTAATAGCAAAAAGAAGCCTAGGGAAGGTGTGGGCCCCCTCAGAAAGGAAACAGGTGAAATGGTCACAAGTGACATGGAAAAGGCTGAGGTTCTCAATGACTTCTTTACCTCAGTCTTCACTGCAAAGGCCTCCGGCCACACTCCTGGAGCCACGGAAGATAATGGCAGGGGCTGGAAGGAAGAGCTGCCCATCATAAGTGAAGATCAGGTTCATGATCACCTGAAGAACCTGAAAGTGTTCAAATCTGTGGGACCTGATGGGATATACCCACGGGTGCTGGCAGATGAGGTTGCTAAACTCCTCTCTGTTCTATTCCAAAAGTCCTGGCAGTCTGGTGAAGTCTACTGACTGGGAAAAGGGAAACATAACTCCCATTTTCAGAAAGGAAGGAGGAGCCGGGAACTCCAAGCTGGTCAGTCTCACCTCTGTGCCCAGTAAGATCATAGAGCAGATCCTCCTGGAGGCACTACTGAGACAGGAGAACAGTGAAGACATGATTGGCTACAATCAACATGGCTATACCGGGGCAAATCCTGCCTGACAAACCTGGTGGCCTTCGATGAACAGGTCACAACATTCATAGATGAGGGACAAGCAACTGATGTCATTTACCTGGGCCTGAGCAAGGCCTTTGACACTGTCCCACACCACATCCTGGTCTCCAAGCTGGTGACACATGGGTTTGATGGATAAAGAACTGGCTTGATGGCTGCACCCAAAAAGGGAGGGATGAGTTCAGGGCAAGTGGCCTCTTGAACTGGGGGATGGGGTCGGGGAGCAGTGTGTTGCCCTGGAAATTCATGAGGAATTAGTTCAGGACCTGCTGAGCCATCTGGACACCCACAAGTCCATGGGACCAGATGGGATCCATCCCAGGGTGCTGAGAGAGCTGGCAGCTGAGCTGGCCAAGCCACTCTCCATCATTTTCCAGCAGTCCTGGCTCATCGGAGAAGTCCCAGGAGACTGGAAAGTGGCCAACGTGGTCCCCATCCACAAGAAGGGTCAGATGGAGGAACCTGGGAACTACAGACCTGTCAGCCTGACCTCAGTGCCAGGGAAACTGATGGAGCAGGTTATCTTGGGGGTGATAACTGCGCACCTGTGGGATGGCCAAGGGCTCGGGTCCAGCCAACATGGGTTTAGGAAGGGCAGATCCTGCCTCTCCAACCTGATCTCCTTCTATGATCAGGTGACCCACTTGGTGGATGTGGGGAGGCCTGTGGATGTGGTCTATCTGGACTTCAGCAAGGCCTTTGACACTGTCCCCCACAGCAAATTCCTGGCTAAGCTATCAGCCCATGGCTTGGATGGCAACACTCTGTGCTGGGTTAGGAACTGGCTGGAGGGCCGGACCCAGAGAGTGGTGGTGAATGGTGCCACATCCAGCTGGCGGCCAGTCACTAGTGGTGTCCCTCAGGGATCTGTGCTGGGCCCCATCCTCTTTAACATCTTCATAGATGATCTGGATGAGGGCATGGAGTCAGTCATCAGCAAGTTTGCAGATGACACCAAGCTGGGGGCAGATGTGACTGGGTTGGAAGGCAGAAGGGCTCTGCAGTGGGACCTTGACCGCCTGCACAGATGGGCAGAGTCCAATGGGATGAGGTTCAATAGCTCCAAGTGCAGGGTGCTGCACTTTGGCCACAACAACCCCATGCAGAGATACAGGCTGGGGTCAGAGTGGCTGGAGAGCAGCCAGACAGAGAGGGATCTGGGGGTGCTGATTGATACCCACCTGAACATGAGCCAGCAGTGTGCCCAGGTGGCCAAGAGAGCCAGTGACATCCTGGCTTGCATCAGGAATGGTGTGGTCAGCAGGAGCAGGGAGGTCATTCTGCCCCTGTACTCTGCACTGATTAGACCACACCTTGAGTACTGTGTTCAGTTCTGGGCCCCCCAGTTTAAAAGGGACATTGAGATGCTTGAGCGTGTCCAGAGAAGGGCAATGAGGCTGGTGAGAGGCCTTGAGCACAGGCCCTATGAGGAGAGGCTGAGGGAGCTGGGATTGTTTAGCCTGGAGAAGAGGAGGCTCAGGGGTGACCTTATTGCTGTCTACAACTACCTGAGGGGTGGTTGTGGCCAGGAGGAGGTTGCTCTCTTCACTCAGGTGGCCAGCGCCAGAATGAGAGGACACAGCCTCAGGCTGCACCAGGGGAAAATTAGGCTCGAGGTGAGGAGAAAGTTCTTCACTGAGAGAGTCATTGGACACTGGAATGGGCTGCCTGGGGAGGTGGTGGAGTCGCCGTCCCTGGGGCTGTTCAAGGCAGGATTGGACGTGGCACTTGGTGCCATGGTCTAGCCTTGAGCTCTGTGGTAAAGGGTTGGACTTGATGATCTATGAGGTCTCTTCCAACCCTGATGACACTGTGATACTGTGAAAAAGTGAGTGTCAACGGGTCCATGTCTGAGTGGAGACCAGTGACAAACAGAGTCCCTCAGGGATCAGTCCTGGGACCAGTCTTGTTCAACATCTTTGTTGGTGACATGGACAGAGGCACTGAGTGCACCTCCAGCAACTTTGCTGACCACACCAAGCTGTGTGGTGCAACAGACAGGCTGGAGGGAAGGGATCCATTCTGAGGGACCTGGAAGTGGGCACAAGCCAATCTCATGAGGTTCAACAAGACCAAGTGCAGTGTCCTGCATCTGGGTCAGGGCAACGCCAAGGACGAATCCAGGCTGGGCAGTGCCAGGCTGGAGAGCAGCCCTGACGAGAGGGACTTGGGGGTGCTGGTGAACAAGAAGCTCAACATGAGCCAGCAGTGTGCACTTGCAACTCGCAGGGCCAACCAGATCGTGGGCTGCATCAGGAGAAGTGTGGCCAGCAGGTCGAGGGAGGTGATTCTCCCCATGTACTCCACTCTAGTGAGACTCCACCTGGAGTACTGTATCCAGTCCTGGAGCCCCCATTACAAGAAGGAGGTGGCCATGCTGGAATGTGTCCAGAGAAGGGTTGATCCACTGGGATGATCAGAGAGCTGGAGCACCTCTCCCATGAGGACAGACTGAAAGAGTTGGGGCTGTTGAGTCTGGAGAAGAGGAGGATGCCAGATGACCTTCTTGTGGCCTTTCAGTATCTGAAGATGGCCTACAACATAGCTGGGGAGGGACTTTTTAGGCTGTCAGGGAGCAGCAGAACTAGGGGGAATGTAACAAAGCTGGAGATGGGTAGGTTCAGGCTGGATGTGAGGAGGAAGTTGTTCAGCATGAGAGTGGTGAGAGCCTGGAATGGGTTGCCCAGGGAGGTAGTTGAGGCCCCATTCCTGGAGGTGTTTAAGGACAGGCTGGATGAGGCTCTGGCCAGCCTGATCTAGAGTAGAGTGTCCCTGGGCATAGCAGGGGGGTTGAAACTAGATGATCCCTGTGGCACCTTCCAACCCTGACTGATTCTATGATTCTAAACATCTCCCTTGATCTGCTGACATGCTGCTTGTGACATAGCCCAGGATGCGATTTGCCTTCTGGGCTATAAGTGTGCATTGTTGGATCATTCAGCTTTTTTGTACACCAATAGTCCCAAGTTCTTCCCAGCAGGACTGCATTCAATCCCTTCATGCCCCAGTTTGTCTACTGGGAAGTGCACCAAATCCATGAGGTTCACATGAACCCAATTCTCCAGCTTGACCAGGTCCTACCGAATGGTATTCCATTGCTCAGGCATGTCAGCTGCACCTGAAAATTTGTGGAGGGTCCTACTGGTCATGTCATTAATGAAGGCACTAAACAGCGCTGGTCTTGGTGCAGATCCCTTAGGGACACCACTTGTCTACTGATCTCACAACATCAGGACACCGAGCTGTTATTAATATCTTCTGAATGTGGCCGTCCAATAAATCCTATCCACTCACTAGTCCCTCCATCAAATCTATATTTTATCAATTTAGAGAGAAGGATGTTACGTGGAACTGTGTCAAAGGCCTTGTGGATGAGCTTGCCAAGCAGTTCTTTGTGATTTATCAGCAATCCTGGCTAAATGGGGTGGTCCAAAAGGACTGGAGATTAGAAAATGTGATGCCCATCTATAGGAAGGGCTGTAAGGAGGATCCAAGTAACTACATCCCTATCAATTTGACCTCAGTGCCAGGGAAGGTCATGGAGCAAATAATTTTCAGTGCTGTAACACAACATTTACAGGACAATTAGGCAACCAGGCCTGGCTAGTACAGGTTTATGTAGGGCAGATTCTGCTTAATGAGCTTCAGCTCCTTCTATGGCAAGATGACCTAACTGGTGGATGAGGTAAAAGTTGTGGATGTTGTTTAGCTGGAGCTCAGGAAAACCTTTGATACTATTTCCCACAGAACCTTCAAGGAAAAAAACTGTCTATCCTAGGCCTGTCTGGGCATACACTCTGCTGATTCAAACACTGTTTGGATGGCTGGGCCCAGAGAGTGGCACTGGATGTGCAGAGCCCTGTATCTGGAAGTGCGAGGTCCTGCATCTGAGTCAGGGCAAATTCAGGTACCGATATAGGCCAGCCAGTGACTGGCTTGAGAGGTGATAGAAGACCCATCCCTGGAAGTTTTTAAGGCCAGGCTGGATGAGGATCTGAGGAACCTGATCTAGTGTGATGTGTCTTTGCTCATGATACAAGGGGTTGCAAATGGATGATCCTTGAGGTCTCTTCCAGCCCTGACAATTCTGTGATTCTGTGAATGGAGTTACATCCATTTGGCAGCCAATCACAAGCGATGTTTCCTAGGGGCTGGTTATAGGTCCAGTCTGCATTTTAACATCTTTATCATGGCAAGGGAATTGAGAGCACTTTCAGTAAGTCTGCAGATGACATCGAGTTAGGTGGAAGTGCTGATCTGCTAGAGGTTAGGGAGGCTCTTCAGAGAAGCCTGAACAGGCTGGATTGATGGGCTGAGACCAATCATATGGGCTTCAACAAGGCCTAATGCTGGGTCCTGTACTTAGGCTGCAAAAACTCTGGGCAGCCCTACTGGCTGAGTAACTGGGAAGCCGAAAGTGTATGTGGCACTGGTGAGGTTGAACTTCGAGTGCTGTGTTCAGTTTTAGGCACCACAGTATAAGAGAGACATTGAAGTAATGTAATGTGACCAGAGAAGGGAAACGAAGCTGGTGAAGGTTCTTGAGAACAAGTGTTACAAGGAGAGGCTGAAGAAACTGGGATTGTTTAGGCTGAAAGAAAGGAGGTTGAGGGCACACCCTCTTGCTCTCTATAGCTACCTGAAAGAAGGTTGTAAAGAGGTTGGTGTCGGTCTTTTCTCACAGGTCAGAAGTGACAGGATGAGAGGAAATGTCATCAGGTTACACCAGAGGAGGTTTAGGTAAGACACGAAGAAAAACTCCTATAACAAAAGAGTTACCAAAAACTGGAACAGGCTGCCTAGGGAAGTGGTTGAATCACCATCCCTGGATGTATTTTGATGTCTAGGTATGATGCTCATACATATGGCATGGGAGTGACCCTGTTAGAGTTAGGTAATGGTTGGACTCAATGATCTTGAAAGTCTTTTCCAATCTTAGTGGTTTTGTGAAATATTCGACAGCATTTTCTTATAGAGATTTTCCTAGCAGAATTTTTCCTTCTATTCATTTATTCATTTTACTCCTGTTTTTTAAGTTTCAGTCCTGTAAAATCATGTTATTTTTACTCTCAAGCTCTAATTCTTCCCTATCTACAGTTTTCTTAAGTGAACTTTAGTTTGTTTTTTTTCCTGTTCAAGAAAGGTAGCTCTACATATAAAAGTCTTCTATTACAGGGCATAGAACAGACCCTTTGCCCACTCTTTCACAAATACAAGGATAAAATGACTTTCTGGACTCATTAATAATAAAACATTTGTGGATGCTAAGGGCTGAGAAAAGTAATCAAATATTCATCAGCATCTGTTTTCTATTTATTGGACACGGACCTTCCAAGAATATATGCAAAGCAATGACAAAAGAGTTTATTTCCTTGAGTCCATAATCTCAAGCATAGCACCCTGGGGAGGAAGACCAGGCTCATACTTTGTTGACTCCTATCAAACCTGCTTCATTGAACTGTCTTTTTAAAGCAAAGCTTAGCTGCTGATGGGTTTATACAGCTTCTTTGGTACATAGCTGGGCTCTAAAGCAGCTTTCTTCTCTCGCTGCTGGAGTGGCAGACTTGAACTCCTGATGAGAATAAACATTTTTATTCTAAGATGTTAAAATGAAAATTTTAGCTCTGCAGCAAGAAGCATGAGCAGTGGGATTGTCATTTCCCAGGCATTTCTTTTTTCTCCAAGTGTTTTAACACCAAAAACTTTTCTGTGATAACTTCTTGCTTCACTTGGCTGTACTCTGCCATCTGCCTCCACTACTGGTGAAGCGAGAAGGGGCAGCATAAATGATTGAGTCCTGTGGCTCTTCCTTATTCAACTGGAGAGTGGAGGGCAAGTTTTAAGACATTAATTTTTCTTTGTACCTTTGATCAAATAACTGTGTTGATGTTTTGCCCGTCTGGTTAGGAAGAGCACAGCAACATTTCATACCAGCTGATAGATTCCAGGTTTGAATGAGCCAGATGCTTAAACACATCTGACTTGACATTAATGAGTGGCCTTAACTGCCTTCAAGATTTCCCACAGCTGACACATGCTTAAGTATGGTGCTGAACAGTGCCCTTGCACAAGCTGCTGATTACCACCTTAGCCAGCTATCTGTAACTTCATTGTCATTGCTGGTAGTAGACACCCTTGATTCTCCTGTGGGTACAGGCTGTCTTTGGCACTGACAAGCTGTCTAGGCTGTAAAATTCCCGTGAGCATTGCTCTGTTTTCTCCTGACCTCCATTTCTTTTGAATGCAAAGCTGCCCGCAGCTTTGCCATATGCTCAGGTGGCTGTAGTTCTTATCTAAGAATTCTGTATATGCATGTAAGTAGATGTGTATAATGTGTATGCATTTGCTTGTGGGACTGCAAGGTATTTTATGTATGTGCATCTTCTGTGACAGTTTCTCCCTTTTGAGGAGAAAAAAGGGATAATGGTATTTTGTAAATGAACTCCTTTGTGTTTGAGCAGCTGTGGAAATGGCATAGCCTGCAAGGAAAGTGTTCTTGCATTAATTGGAACACGCTACCAAGTCATCCAGCAGTTTTTAGGTTCTGCTTGGAGTCTGAAACTATTTTCTATTTGACTTGGATTCATGCCAGGTTTTTCCCAGAAGATTAGTTCCTGTTCCAGAGTCTGAAAAGAGATGGATTTTTTTTTTTTTAAGCTCATGTATTTTAGGTCGAAGAGTTTATGACCAGACTAACCTGGACCTCATTGATATCAAAGTATTACTCATATGCTTCGAAACTTGAATAAATGCCCTTCTGTCAGAGAAGCTCCTACTCACTGAACATAAATTATCTTGGGATTTTTTTTAGTAGCTCTTCTTTCAGTGCCTACATAGAAATAAAGCTCTGCTCTGAGAGATGCCCTCTGCTCCTGCAGAGGTAGAAGAACCATTTTGTATGTTGGATGTTCCTCTGCATATAAATGACTTCATCACAGTTTTGCAGCACAGTTTTGTATATTACTAAATAGTTAATAGCATTGTCATCTTCTTCTCTCCCCCCCCCCCCCCCCCCGCTTTTTTTTTTCCCCCTCAGTGCAAGAAAACTCAAATCACAAATGTTAGGAAGCCAGATTGTGAATTCTCTCTCTTTGGAAAATGAATTGGCAAAGTATACCTATTGAAAACACTAATATTTTGTGATTAACTTCTTGCAGAATCTATCTGACCTAAGGTAGATAAGCAAATGACTTTGAAGGACCATAAACTGCAGCTGGTCAGATATTCTGTTTAAGTGAATGTTGTTTCTTATCCAGTTTTACTCCTTTTCACTCCACACAAGAATTCAATGTAAAATAGGATGCTGGTTAAACATAGCATGGCTCTACACCATGAGAGTCTGATTCTACACAGAGGCAGTCTCAGGTGTTCATAGTGAATCATAGAATCATAGAATCAACCAGGTTGGAAGAGACCTCCAAGATCATCCAGTCCAACCTATCACCCAGCCCTAACCAATCAACTAGACCATGGCACTAAGTGCCTCATCCAGGCTTTTCTTGAAGATCCCCAGGGATGGTGCCTCCACCACCTCCCTGGGCAGCCCATTCCAATGGGAAATCACTCTCTCTGTGAAGAACTTCTTCCTTTTCTTCCCCTGAGTACACTGACAAAATAATGTAATCAGACCAGCTGCCACTTGTCTTAAAAGTTAGTCCAAGAATCACAGAATCACAGAACCTTAGAGTTTGGAAGGGACCTTCAGAGACCAACAAGTCCAATCCCTCTGCTAAAGCAGGATTTGCTAGGGTAGACTGCACATGAATCCATCCAGGCAAGTTTTGAAAGTCCCCAGAGAAAGAGGCTACACAACCTCTCTGGGCAGCCTATTCCAGTGCTCTGTCACCCTCACTGTAAAGAAATTTCTCCTCACATTGAGACAAAACCTTTATGTTCCAGTTTGTAGCCACTGCTCCTTGTCTTATTGCTGCAGATCACCAAAGTAGATTGGTCCCATCCACTTGACACTCACCCCTCAGGTATTTATATACATGTAAGAACAACTTGCCCAGAGAGGCTGCCGAGACACCAAAAAAGTCATCTGGAAACAGTCCTGGTGGCCCTGCTTAAGTAATGGAGGTGGATCAGGTGACCTCTAGGTATTCCTTCTGACTGCAACCATTCCGTGACTCTGTGAAAAAGGATTTTGTGCACCTTTCAGGACAAACCATCTGGATGGCCTCAGTTAGAGTATGGCATGACAGTTCGACACAACTGCTAGTACTGGGCAACATCTAGTGTGAAACACCAACTACCTGTGAGCAGACATTAGTGCATACATAGAACTTAGCATGCTAACATTGTTTCTGAAGGCATCAGTAAACGAATCATGAAACTGATGCCTCACCAGCACACTCAGATGTTCGAGCCAACTACATTTAATTTCAGATAAAGGCATAGAATTAAATAGATATAATTATGAATGCATGTATGGATGCTTTCATGCAGGCTGTGGTTTAAGACTCCTAGACGAGTTGGCTTGGCATACCTCTTGAAAAAGTGCATTGTCTAGGAGCCAAACCATGAGTGAGTCCTGAAATCTCTTGGTTGAATTCAACATTCCTTGGGAAGAAACCGTTTCAACAAGTACATTCCTTACAAGTTTGATATTGGTTATGGCTTTAGGAGTCATTTTGTCAAAAAATCAGGTTTTGGACCAACAAAAAAAAAAAAAAAAAAAAAATGTTTCCCGGATGGCTCAAGTTCAGTGCCGAGAGTACAAGAGACACAAATGAACTAGGCAGACCTGAATCGCTCTGTGGTCTTGAAGAGTTGACAATGCCATCAGAGTAGTTACTTGAGGCAGACAAATAAATAAATAAATAAGAATGTGTGAAATTGTGTTTCTGCTATGTCTTTGATTGAAGTTAGGTCAACCAGCTGCCCTTGAAGGTTGCTGATGTTTCTCTAAAGGTATGAGACTCATTCTCTGGAGACACAAGTTCTAACACCTTATCAGTAGCTCTGTGCACAGCATTTCTGCAATGGGAATATCAGGGTTTGCTTGGCTGACAACTGATATTCTCTCATCCAAGTGGGAGATCCTTGGCTACAATACCAAATTTCCTTTCTGGAGAAGCTGAATTCTTGATTACTTTCTCCTTTTGGACTCAAATTACTATGGTCAGGCATGTGATCACGTGCCTGATCCTCCCTGTGTCTCAGAAACCTTCCACTGCTTCTTTTCCTATCACAATAACTCAGTGCATGTTGGTACACTGATCTGCCATTATGAGACAAGACAGGGTTGACTTCCACCAGCTGCCTTGCACAGACATCTCCTTTCTTTCTGGCTTCCAATGGGTACTCTTTCTCAGAATTTATTTGTTATATTGAACTGCCCACCCTCTAAAAAAAAATCTCCATGTATAACCACACGGAGAAACAGGACTAGGGTTGCAGCTTGCAAGACAGATAGGTGCAAGACAGTAGTTGAGAATACACAAATGCACAGGTCCAGTCTACTTGTTAGCTTCAGTCTTGGTTATTCCATATTAGATTAGGATGATTAAAATGTTGGCTACGCAATTGCTGCAATTAGGTAAACCTGTGCTGTTGCAGAAATTAGTCTTGCCTGCCCTCTCCATCTCCTATTGATTTTATGGAGCTGGTACAGACTTTTGAAAAATTATAACTCATATTACACCAGGGAAATAATCCATTTTCAAAGTAACCAACAAGGCACAGGTGGGAAGTGTTTGCAACGAGATTAGTTCCATGGTGCGGTCTCTAGAAGTCTCACTGCTAGCACGTAAAGGCTGATGGAAAAGAAACAAAGTCAACGTCTGAAGAGATTTGTGCCAGATTAAACTATAGTATGGACTGGTCTTCAAGCAGCGACACCCTGAGATCTTCAAAACTGAGGGCAGGATATGTTCATTCAAGAGAACTACAGGTGTGCCATGCAGCATGGAGCATCTGAGAAGTTGCGAGTATACATATGAAGTATGTTCACTGAAAACAGTACCACAGTCACATGGCCAAGATCATGGCTCCAGAGAACAGGAAACAGTGACAGACTAGTCCATTTCAAGTGGAAGTTCATTGTAGCTGCTGCTGAGGAGTTGAAAGAAATTCCCTGCAAATAACTGTGTACTGCAAAGGGTGGTGTCCAGCAGGGTGACTGCAGAGAGGCTGGGCTAAATTGGTTAAGAATCTACATAGGCAAGTGAAGTTGATCAAGGAGAAACCATATACTCAGATGGACTCTCCCTCTCTTGGGAGATGTGCCATAACTGGACAAAATGGAAGCAGAAGACAACACATTAAAGTGTTTAGAAGTGTGAAAGGACAAAGAACATTTTGTAGGCTGTGTAAACCTTCTGAATAGCTAGGTGGCTTAATGTGCTAGTCTGAAGCTAGCTAAAATGTTTTGGTAAGAAGAACTACATCACAGGCTGTGAAAGAGAAACAATGGTGATGTCTACATCACTCATAGGCTTGCTGAGAGATATAAAAACAAGTGTGTAAATACAGGTAAGACATTCAGTCACTGCCTGGGCTCTGGGCTGCATTTCTCTCTCTAAGCTTAAGCTGCCATCTCTTTGATGAATCCACCTGCTTCCTAGCCCCCCTGGCCAACCCTTCATTATTCCTTGGGAACAAGGCAATGTCTGGGGTAAGGTAGAGAGGAGTGGGGGAAGGTGAAGGGTCGGTTGAGAGCTCCTCCTGGTGACTCAGGTTTCTGGGAGGGCTGTTGTGTTTCTGTATTACCTTTTATCTTGTATATTTCTGTATATAACTGTATATAAATTGTAAATATCTGCTTGTATACTGTGCTGCTGTAAATAGTAAGCTTCATTCAATTCCCAGAGCCGGCTGAGTCTAGTCTGGGTGATTTTCAAAGTAGGGGGTGGGGGGGGGGTGGGGGTGGGTAACACCCAAACCATCACACTTAAGATATCAGAGTCCTCTGATATATATCCTGAAGATGTTTGCATTTGTCTGGGGAGCCAAATGGCAGACACTTTCTCTCCAGACTTAGTTGATATTTGAATGATTTAGGCAGCTCTGAGGTCTCCACTCTGTCTCTTTTTCAGATTAAGGTGTGTTTCTAGCATTCAGCTACTCTGGGTTCTCCTCTGCCTGGCTACAGTTTTTAATTGAAATCACCTAGGCACAATAAACATCCTAGATCAGAAACAACATAAAAGGGAAAATCCCTTTAATCTCAGTTTAGGTGGGAGTTACTTGTAGATTTTGTGATTAGTATCAGACTGTGCTAGTTTGAAGCTAGCTAGACCAAGCTGGACGAGGCTTTGACCAACCTAATCTAGTGGGAAGCATTCCTGCCCATGGTGGTGCAGTTGGAACTAGAATATCTTTAAGGTCCCTTCCAACTCAAGCCATCCTATGTTTCTGTGACAGAGGAGGACTGCAAGCAGGCTTGAGCCTGGAGACAGCTGCTCTGTTGATTTTCTCCATCTGTAAACACCTGTCAAATACATGCATTATGCGCATTAACATCTTGACACTTGAGCTTGATGGGTCATTTCAGGCAACAAGCCTACCTGAAGCTAGACGAACTAAAGCTGTGCTGAAGTAGGCATTTTAGATATTGCAGGCTGATTTGCAAAAAGGCATGTGAAAGCTGTCTCCCTCATCTGACAGAATCTTTTTCTTGATTTCATCTCTGTGCAAGTACTGATGGGAAATGCAGCAGGCAGACTTCTAATGAAAATTACAAAATGTCCATAATTTTTTCATAAAGGTTGCCATGCACTGCCTATCACTGATTCCCTCATTTCTTTCTCTTTGTAATGTTTGGTACGTGCACTATATCCAAGAAGCGTTGCAGAAGGCACTTATCCTTTTCAGCTATGTGTGTGTTTTTTGTTAATTGGAGTATTAACGAACACATATATCTGATGGCTTGGGCAACGGGATCGTGACCTAAATCAGATTTGTAGTTCAAATAGCTCTGAGAAGACTCGGCCACATCACCATGTGTCATGATTGTGAGTGTGCTATTGATAGTCTGATCATAGAATCATAGAATTAACCAGGTTGGAAGAGACCTCCAACATCATCCAGTCCAACCTAGCACCCAGCCCTAGCCACTCAACTAGACCATGGCACTAAGTGCCTCATCCAGGCTTTTCTTGAACACCTCCAGGGACGGTGCCTCCACCACCTCCCTGGGTAGCCCATTCCAATGCCAATCACTCTCTCTGGCAAGACCTGCCTCCTAACATCCAGCCTATACTTTCCCCAGCACAACCTGAGACTGTGTTCCCTTGTTCTATTGCTGGTTGCCTGGCAGAAGAGGCCACCCCCCACTTGGCTACATACCAGAGACATTTCTTGGTTTTACTAGCTGAAAACAAACAAACAAACAAACAAAACCCCAACCAACAACAACAAAAAAAAAATGGTCTCAGGCTTACTGTATCTTGAAATAGGAAAGATATTCAATCAGACAGAGAATGAGTGTCTAAGACACCGGGGGTATTCCACTTCTGTTTAGCTGAAACATGGTCTCTGCCTTTTGAAATGGAAAGGTAAATTTCAAACGAGTCTCACTGTTTTTGGCTTTTAAATGTTCATTGTGTTTGTCTCCAGTGATAGTTTTTAAATGCTTCATTCACTCCATATTGACACTGACAGCTCCTGAAGGAGTTAAAAGGGGGTTTTGGACCACTGACTGTAGAAAGGATGTCTCATCTGCACAAAAGGAGCTTTGAGTATACCTAACCATGGACTGAGATGCTCATACAGAGCCTAAACCAGTGTGGTATGAGCAGCTCAAGAAGTTATTGTGAAGTTACACCAGTGAGGGCTGAAAAAGAACTGCTAGGAGTCAGTACCTGTGGTGCACACAGCATGCCAAGAAGACTACTGGCAGGCTGGAATACATAAGTCTCCTGCTTAGTGGGAAAGGAATGAATATTATTTTCATAGGAGAGTTAGATTAAACAGTTGAGTCTTCTGAATGATTGCAAGTTATGCTGCACAAAATGGTACTGAGGGCATAACTTCTGATCCCATTTTCCCAGGGATTCTTTCCAGGATCTTCTGCTGTTTAGTTATATGCTGACACTGAACAGAGGGAGATCTGGTTTTCATGGCACAGATGAGTCTCCAGCCAGTGCAGTCTTTACAATAGCAGTTGTGAGAGTTGCTTATTTGCAAACTACATACAGCAGTGCTTATGGTTTGGATTTTTTTAACTCTTCCACATCAGTTGGTTAAACTCTTCCCCATCAGTCTGTCAAACTTACCTCAGTGGTTAGAAAAATTGATGGTAATTTTCTCTTTATTTATGATATAGTTTTCCTAAGTTCATGTGAAAGATTCACATGAATACCACTTGAGCACACAGCCATTTATAAGCAAAGCACAGAGAGTAGGACACATTCACTGAGGAGACCTGCTAAATGTTGAGCACAGAAGTGTATTGATGACTTCAAACAAGGAGTTTTGAGTGTGCATATCCTTCACTGGGTTTCATAGTACTTTCATTTTATTCAAGTGGCCTGGGACAACTGTAAATTTATTGTACTTTGCCACTTTTGGATATTAGTGTACTAAACTGATTCAAACACCAACTAAGTCATTATGAGCTTAACAGTGTGTTTTCTACCCTTATGATTGTTAAAACCTGAATGTAGTTCTCCTATTCTAGTTGCACACTACCACTATGCTTCTATGAATTTGCAAGATATTTTGTCAAACTGCTATAACTAATAAAAGTAGAAAGATATTTAAATAAAATATGGTTAATCATATTTTTCTTAACTAAGTAAACTTTGTAGTTTACTAAATCTGAAGTAAGAATTTCCACTGAAAGGTAGTGTGGAAGCAGTTAGAAAATGCACTCAGTAACCGGATATGGCTGAAATGGTTTGTTTTACTACTACTTTCATAAAAGACTTTATAAGTCGAGTTTAGAGTACTTCATGAGTATGTCCTGGAGTCCTGTATACCCCTAAATTGCTCTCCCTCTGTGGCTTGAAATGGGAGAGTAAAAGCCACCTGGTTCCCCACCCCCCTCACCTGCCCTGCAGGCGTGAAGGGGGTGAGCAAAGGGGTCCTGCCAGCATGAGGAGTGCCCCACGCAGTACCCATGCTGGAATCGGGCTGGGATTGGCTGTGCCTTTCACGCCTAAGGAAGTGGTAACTCTGCTCTTTGTCTAGTGAAGGTATAAATATTGGGGGGCTTCCCGCCTTTGGGGGTTCCCACCTTGGAGTTCGTCCCTGCTTGGAGTTCGTTCCTGCCTGAACCTTCGTACTTGCCTGAGAGCTCTTCCCCCGCTCTCACCTGGCCTGGATACAGAAAGAGCTTCAAAGAACTGCTTCACCTATTGACACATTTGTAAGCCTAACAACCCTTAATGGTCCACCTGCAGCTGCTGAAAGGGAACAGAGGGACAGACTGCAGGAGGAAGTCAGCCTGATCATGAGTTATTTTGGCTCAACTTTATTAGTAAGAAAAATGCTATTAATTAATAGCTAAAGCCTTTTCCAACTTCTGACTTCCAAAATAGTAGATTATCGATGGCATCCCTGTAGATATTCTCAAGCAATTGAATCTGTTAATTAAACTGAATTAATTTCTGTATATATAGTTTTGGGGGAGGGTTTTGGGAAAATAAAATAACTCTATTTTTGTATAAAAAATCCTACCTCGGCCACATTAATTCCCTGCCTCCACAACAGAGGACATAGGAAGGATGTAGTTACTGAGCTGTAGATGTCCTGTTAGTAACTTCCACCTGCTTCTCCATTCCCATGGATGGTAAGCTGTGGTTTATGTACAGTCTCTGGAAGTTTTGGCTTTATTTTTACGGTAGTGTTCATATCTCTTCCAATTGAAAGCTATTTATGCTACATAGATAGTAGGCTGAAGATGAGCCAGCAGTGTGCCCAGGTGGCCAGGAAAGCCAGTGGCATCCTGGCCTGCATAAGGAACAGCGTGGTCAGTAGGACAAGGGAGGTTATTCTTCCTCTGTACTCAGCACTGGTCAGGCCACACCTTGAGTACTGTGTCCAGTTCTGGGCCCCTCAATTCAAGAGAGATGTTGAGGTGCTGGAATATGTCCAGAGAAGGGCAACAAAGCTGGTGAAGGGCCTGGAACACAAACCCTATGAGGAGAGGCTGAGGGAGCTGTGGTTGTTTAGTCTGGAGAAGAGGAGGCTCAGGAGTGACCTCATTGCTGTCTACAACTACCTGAAGGCGCATTGTAGCCAGGTGGGGGGTGGCCTCTTCTGCCAGGCAACCAGCAACAGAACAAGGGGACACAGTCTCAAGTTGTGCTGGGAGAAGTACAGGCTGGATGTTAGGAGGAAGTTCTTCACAGAGAGAGTGATTTGCCATTGGAATGGGCTGCCCAGGGAGGTGGTGGAGGCACCATCCCTGGAGGTGTTCATGAAAAGCCTGGATGAGGCACTTAGTGCCATGGTCTAGGTGACTGGATAGGGCTGGGTGCTAGGTTGGACTGGATGATCTTGGAGATCTCTTCCAACCTGCTTGATTCTATGATTCTATGATTCTATGATATTTCCTGTTTTACATATGGTTCTCAAGACAGCACTGTAGAACTGCAGATGGTTAAAAACTGTGTCCTACCCATAAAATCAGCAAAGATTTTAGGAAAGGGTTACAGTGCTACCAACAAAGAGCAGTCTCTAGGAACACAGATGACTCTAGACCTTCTGTGTAGTCTGCTTAAGTTGTGCTATGCTCCTTTCACCCTCGCCTCAAAATATAAAGATGCCTTCACACACACCCTCAAATAACACTCGTTATCAGCCAGACCATTTTCCTAGTGTGCTAGTTTGAAGCTAGCTAGAATGTTTTGGTGAGAAGAACTAGATTACAGGCTGTGAAAGAGAAACAATGGTGATGTCTACTTCACTCATAGGCTTGCTGAGATGTATAAGAGCAAGAATCCAAACATAGATATGACATTTTGGTCACTGCCTAGGCTTTGAGCTGCATTTCTCTCTAACCTAACCTGATTAATCTGCCTACTTCCGAACCCTCTGGCCGACCCCTCCATTCTTCCTTGAGCATAAGGCAACATCTAGGATAAGGTAGAGAGGGGTGGGAGAAAGTGGAAGGTGTTTGGGAGCTCCTCCTGGGGACTCAGGTTTCTGGGAGAGTGTTGTATTTCTGTATTACCTTTCACCTTGTGTATTTCTGTCTTACCTTTCACCTTGTGTATTTCTGTCTATAACTGTATATACTGTAAATATCTGCTTGTATATTGTGCTAATATCATAGTAGTATCATATCATAGTATCATCAGGGTTGGAAGAGACCTCACAGATCATCGAGTCCAACCCTTTACCACAGAGCTCAAGGCTAGACCATGGCACCAAGTGCCACGTCCAACCTTGCCTTAAAGTGCCCCAGGGATGGTGACTCCACCACCTCCCCGGGCAGCCCATTCCAGTGTCCAATGACTCTCTCAGTGAAGAACTTTCTCCTCACCTCGAGCCTAAACTTCCCCTGGTGCAGCCTAAGGCTGTGTCCTCTTGTTCTGGCGCTGGCCACCTGAGAGAAGAGAGCAACCTCCCCCTGGCCACAACCACCCCTCAGGTAGTTGTAGACAACAATAAGGTCACCCCTGAGCCTCCTCTTCTCCAGGCTAAACAATCCCAGCTCCCTCAGCCTCTCCTCATAGGGCCTGTGCTCAAGGTCTCTCACCAGCCTCGTTGCCCTTCTCTGGACATGCTCAAGCATCTCAATGTCCCTTTTAAACTGGGGAGCCCAGAACTGAACACAATACTCAAGGTGTGGTCTAACCAGTGCAGAGTACAGGGGCAGAATGACCTCCCTGCTCCTGCTGACCACACCATTCCTGATGCAGGCCAGGATGCCACTGGCTCTCTTGGCCACCTGGGCACACTGCTGGCTCATGTTCAGGTGGGTATCAATCAGCACCCCCAGATCCCTCTCTGTCTGGCTGCTCTCCAGCCACTCCAACCCTAGCCCGTATCTCTGCATGGGGTTGTTGTGGCCAAACTGCAGCACCCTGCACTTGGAGCTATTGAACCTCATCCCATTGGACTCTGCCCATCTGTGCAGGTGGTCAAGGTCCCACTGCAGAGCCCTTCTGCCTTCCAACTCAGTCACATCTGCCCCCAGCTTGGTGTCATCTGCAAACTTGCTGATGACTGACTCCATGCCCTCATCCAGATCATGTATGAAGATGTTAAAGAGGATGGGGCCCAGCACAGATCCCTGAGGGACACCACTAGTGACTGGCCGCCAGCTGGATGTGGCACCATTCACCACCACTCTCTGGGTCCGGCCCTCCAGCCAGTTCCTAACCCAGCACAGAGTGTTGCCATCCAAGCCATGGGCTGATAGCTTAGCCAGCAGTTTGCTGTGGGGGACAGTGTGAAAGGCCTTGCTGAAGTCCAGATAGAGCACATCCACAGGCCTCCCCACATCCACCAAGTGGGTCACCTGATCATAGAAGGAGATCAGGTTGGAGAGGCAGGATCTGCCCTTCCTAAACCCATGTTGGCTGGACCTGAGCCCTTGGCCATCCCTCAGGTGCGCTCTTATCACCCCTAAGATAACCTGCTCCATCAGTTTCCCTGGCACTGAGGTCAGGCTGACAGGTCTGTAGTTCCCAGGTTCCTCCATCCAACCCTTCTTGTGGATGGGGACCACGTTGGCCATTTTCCAGTCTCCTGGGACCTCTCCGGTGAGCCAGGACTGCTGGAAAATGATGGAGAGTGGCTTGGCCAGCTCAGCTGCCAGCTCTCTCAGCACCCTGGGATGGATCCCAGCTGGTCCCATGGACTTGTGGGTGTCCAGATGACTCAGCAGGTCCTGAACTACTTCTTCATGAATTTCCAGGGGAACACACTGCTCCCCGACCCCATCCCCCAGTTCAAGAGGCCACTTGCCCTGAACTCCTCCCTCCTTACTGTTGAAAACTGAGGCGAAGAAGGCATTCAGGACCTCAGCCTTTTCTACATCATCAGTTATAGTATTCCCCTCCTGGTCCAGTAAGCAGTGGAGGCACCTCTTGCCCTTCCTTTTAGCGGTGATAAATTTATAAAAGTGTTTTTTGTTATCTTTCACGGAAGTGGCAGCCTAAGTTCTAGCTGAGCCTTAGCCTCTCTAATTTTTCTCCTGCATAGTCTGGCTACCTCCTTAAACACGTCAGGAGAAGCCTTCCCCTCCTTCCAGAGGTGATACACCCTCTTTTTTTCCCCCAATTCCTTCAGGAGCTGTTTGCTCATCCAGGCTGGTCGCCTTCCCCGCCGGCTCATCTTTCGGCACATGGGGACTGCCAGTTCCTGTGCCTTCAAGAGCTCCTGTTTAAAGTAGGTCCAACTATCCTGGACCCCTTTGTTCTCAAGGACTGCTGCCCAGGGGACTTCGGAAATAAGTTTCCTAAGCAAATTGAAGTTTGCCCTCCTAAAGTCCAAGGTGTAGGTTTTGTTACAGTGCCTCCCTACCTCCCTGTATATTGAAAATTCCACTAACTCGTGATCACTACACCCCAGGCAGCCTCCCACTGCCACATCTCCTACCAGCCCTTCTCTGTTGGACAGCAGCAGGTCAAGCTGAGCTTGACCCCTAGTAGGCTCACTTAACAGCTGGGACATGAAGCTGTCCTCCATGCACTCTAGAAATCTCCTGGACAAACATAAAAGCTTCATTCAATTTCCAGAACCAGCTGAGTCTAGTCTGGGTGATTTCTAGAGGGGGTGAAGTGTGTAACACCCAAACCATCACAACTAGCCTGATCTATCACTCAATCTCACAAGCATTTTGGACAGTATGAAAGAGAGTAGGTGGTCCTCACTCCCATTAATGACCAACAGTTTGCTGAGGGTCCTCCCTTCTCCAAACCCTCCCCCAACTCTAACTGCACTAAAACTTTTGCTTCCTTAAGAGTCCTGCAGCGAACCAGTTCAGAAAGTGTATCTGTTTAATTTTATTCTTTATTTTTATGAAGGGGTGAGTGTAGCTCATTTCTTCCTACAAGCTCAACACACCATTGTACAAATATCACAGCCCATGCAAGAACACATCTCTGGCTGAGACCAGCATGTGAAAAAGCAGACCTGGGCTCTGTTATTAATAATTGGATGTGAGTAGCAACATCCAGTGAAAAGAGAAGATATAGATATAGATACATAAATAGATAAGCAAATACCTTTTTTTTTACTATGCAATGCATAATGATCTGTGGATTTTGTTGTCATTTGCAGGCAGTAATATTAGCATACATAAAGCAACATTGTATTTACAGAGCCATTAAGCCTCTGAACATGCATATGGAATACCAAATGAGGGTAAAATCATGATCTGCATCCAAGATGAACAATAACTGGGGCTGCAGATGTAAAAAGGTATATTATCCAGATTTTGTGAGGCTTATTTAAAACTTCCAGGGTTTGGGGGTTTTGTTGTTGTTGTTGGGTTTCTTTTTAAGAAATTGGTTTCATACTTGGCAAATAATGTTGTCTCTTGTTGTGAGAGTCTAAATCCTCTCTCTCGTTCATCAACAAAGATAAAGATTGCATCGTCTCTCCTTAATCTTGTTACTTCTGGGACTCAGACTCGGTGCTTGGCCTAAAGCTCAGGGATGCAAATCAACAGACAACACCTTCAAAACTCCTGGACCTCAGCCTGACTGGAATTCCCAGGAGGCCTACATCTTAAAGCAGCTACCCCCAAGGGAAAAGGTTTATGTGTATGCAGGGTGTGGACAGGTGTAGCCGAGAGGGGGCGGAGGCTCTCTCCCCGGTGGCACAGGACCCCTGCGAATGCATGAGGATACACAGGAAGACGCCCTGGGGAGCTGCAGCTGGACACTGAGCAGAAAATGCCTGCCAAAGTGTGGCATTCCCACCGGACCACCAGTAGCATCTCCATCGGACCACCAGTGGCATTCCCACCATGCCACCAGTGGCACCTCCACCGGACCACCGAGGGCAGACCATCACCAGACCACCACAGCTGCACACCACCTGAAGAACCTCTGACAAACTCCACAGAAGATCATCCCTGGGCCATGCACCCGTCTCCCTCTCTCCCCTTCATCTGCGACTGAGGGTAATATGATCACAGTTCTTTTCATTCCCTCCTCCTTCTTCTCTTCTCCATCGATATCTTTATCCTTCTCTCTCCTCTTTCTCCCCTCTCTCCCTCTGTTCTGATCTTTCTCTCTCTCCCTTCTCCCCTCTCTCCCTCTGTTTTGCCCAAGCTTATCCTTTAGTAAACAGTTTCATGGTGATATATGGTCTCGTTTGCACCTTAATTTCACAACACGGAATCCATAAGAACTGGTCTAGCTCCTCTGGACAGAGATACTGTTCATCTCTGCTCCTCCAGACCTTGACACTTGTACTTATGTTTAATATGCATAAGAACATGTAACTGTTGTAAAGAATACTGGTCGACCTGCTGAATTCTTGATTTAGAACCATTTTTTGCAGATCCTTGCAAAGATGTTCACCAAGGTCAAGTGAAAAGAAAACTAGAATTAAATACTCTCTATACTGCAGTTGAGGTGTTTTGTATTAACCTTCTGCTTTTAAAAACTCTCCACATGGTAAATCTTCAAAATAATGATGAAGGTCCTAGCCTGTGTCTGGAGTAGTGTGTCCAGCAGAATCAGGGTAGAGATTGTGCCCCTGTGCTTGGCACTGGGGAGGCCACAACTCAAATACTGAGTTCAGCTTTGGTCTTGCCATTACAAGGACACTGAGGTGCTCAATTGTGTCTAGAGAAAGGCAATGAAGCTGATGAACAATCTGGAGAAGGAATCTTCTGAGGAATGGCTGAAGGAGATGGGGTTGTTTAACCTGGAGAAGAGGAGACTGAGGGGACACCTTATTGGTCTCCACAGCTATGTGAAAGGAGGTGATAGTGAGGTAGGAGGTCAGTCTCTTCTCCCAAGTGTGTAGTGGTAATATCTTTTGCAAAGTCCTATCTCTGATGTTAAGTATCTGCAGAGCCTGTATCCACTTCCATGCCTGTGCAGGGCACAGTTCTGCCATGTCAACCCGTGCTTGCATGGTTAGTTACAACTTCTTGCTGTTGTTGCTGGATGGATAGGGGGACTCCTGACATAATAAAAAGACCAGAAACATCTGCCTTCCCCTCAGTCTTATTCTTAGTGGGAAAACAAGAGACCAGGTGAGTGCTTCCACCTGATGCACAGCCATCTTCCAGAAAACCCACTCCCCACTTTTGCCCTACCAGTAAGCTCTCAATCCTGTGGGTGTGTGCTGGGTGTTTCTGTCCCAGCTGACATGGGATAAAGATGGTCACCCCTGACAATTATGAACAAGCAATAGTGAGGCAATTATCACTTTGCAGACAGTGAGTAGCAGTTAAATTGTGTTACTGCAGCATATTGACAGTCACCTACACTGGGGTAAAAGCAGAAATTATACAATTTCTGGAGTTGTTTGGAAGTCACAAGGCAGGAAAGCTGAATGCAACCAGTGACTACAAGGCCTTAACACTGTTGCTCCAGCAGTTAAGTTAGATGACATTCAGGACCCCATGGCACAAAATGTTCGAAGTATTCATTCAGCTGCTGTGTGGTTTGTGCTGTGTCTGCAGACACCATGAGAGCTGGAGTGGCCTGCAAGAGCCACAAAGGCTTGTGCAGAGCATGTGCCTCACTCTATAGTCTGCCTGCACCAGGCACCCCCAGGGGCTGGCCACCCTCAGGTATAGGCCAGGACACTGGCTGGAGGGTGACGACATGCTCCAGGGAAATGATTGTGTGCAGTTGTGGACCCCCCAGTACAACAAGGACATGGAACTGTTGGAGAGAATCCAGAGGAGGTCACAAAGATGCTCAGAGGGCTGCAGCACGACAGGCTGAGAGAGTTGAGGCTCTGCAGCCTGGAGAAGAGAAGGCTTCGAGGAGACCTTGTAGTGGCCTTCCACTATCTGAAGGGGACCTACAGGAAGGCTAGGGAGGGACTACTTACAAGGTCTTGTAATGACAGGATAAGGGGTTATGGGCTTAAACTGGCAGATGGGAGATTCAAACTAGATGTTAGGAAAGGGATCTTTACAGTGAGGGTGGTGAGACACTGGCACAGGTTGCCCAGGGAGGTTGTGGATGCTCCCTCCCTGCAGGTGTTCAAGGTCAGTTTGGATGAGCCCTTGAGCGACCTGTTCTAGTGGGAGGTGTCCCTGCCTATGGCAGGGAGTTGGAACTGGATGATCGCTGAGGTCCCTTCCGACCTAAACCATTCCATGATTATAGGCTATCTGAAATTCACAGTGATAAATGCCTGAGTAACTAGAAATATATTTAACTACATTTTGAACTGGGAAGAGTTTCTGGTCTCTAGGTGACCATGTTCTCTGCCAGAGCCTTTTAAAAACTCTCTCATTTGTGCTCAGTTAAGTTACATGATGGGCTTTTAAAAATAATGTGTTTGGAGACTCCGTGTGCTGTTATCCACAGATTGCTTCAGGAAGGTCCTGGTTATACAATATTTTATTATTCAGAACTATACAATGAACTATTTCTGTACAGGGTTTATGGACAGCTTATTCTCACCCTTTAATATTCATAGCGAGATCAGATCATTTTAATTGCTTGCCTATGACCTGTGTTGGGCTGTGTGCTTCTGTCCTTTCTATGAACTCCTGCAGTTGCACATTCACAATTCAGGTGTGTGGGGGGTGTTTTTGTTTTTGTTTGTTTTTTTTTAAGATCCTGTTTATTTGGAAACTTTTGCCTGTAAATTCACTAGCATGACATAGAAAATAAAACAGGGAGTGTGCTAAGCTGACAAACACACATGAAAACTGTGTGTACTCCAGACTCTAGATGAAGAAGAGGAAGCCTGGAGGAGGGAATGCTCCCCACTGGTCAGTTCAGACTGGGTTAGGGATCAGTCACACAAATTAAACATTCACAAGTCCATGGGCCCTGATGAGTTGCACCCAAGGGTGCTGAGAGAACTGCCTGGTGTTATCACTTTCCACCTTCCATCATCTTTGCCAAATCGTGGCAGATAGCAGAGGTGTCTGAGGATTAGAGAAGAGTTAATGTCACTCCAGTCTTCAAAAAGGGCAAGACAGAGGTTCCAGGAAACTATAGACCAGTCAGCCTCACCTCCACACCTGGAAAAATGATGAATCATCTCCTGTTGGAGGGCATCTCAAGGCACTTGGAAGAGAAGAAGGTTATCAGGAGTAGCAGCATGGATTTACCAAGGGGAAGTCATGTTTGGCTGACCTGATAGCATTCTGTGATGCCATAACTGAATGGGTAGATTCAGGGAGACCAGTGGATGTAGTCTACCTTGACCTTAGCAAGGCCTTTGATACCATCTCCCATGACATTTCAGTGAGCCAGCTGAGGAAGTGTGGGATAGAAGAGCAGACAGTGAAGTGGATTAGGAACTGGTTGCAAGATAGAGTTCAGAGGGTGGTGATCAATGGTGCCAGGTCCATCTGGAGAGCTGTGACTAGTGGTGTCCCCCAGGGATCTGTGCTGGGGCCAGTCATGTTCAACATCTTCATCAATGACATTGATGAGGGGACAGACAGACAGAGTCTGCTTAGCAAGTTTGCTGATGACACCAAGCTGGGAGGCTTGGCTGATACAGCTGAAGGCTGTGCAGCCATCCAGAGAGACCTGGACAGACTGGAGAGCTGGGCACAGAGGAACCAGATGAGGTTCAACAAGGACAAGTGCAGAGTTCTGCATCTAGGGAGGGGTAATAAACTGCACCAGTACAGGCTGGGAGGTGATCTGCTGGAGAGCAGTCCTGTGGAGAGGGACCTGGGAGTCCTGGTGGAAAATAAGTTAGCCATGGCATAGCAATGTGCCCTTGTGGCCAAGAAGGCCAATGGGATCCTGAGCTGTATTAGGAAGAGTGTGTCCAGCAGATCAAAGGGATCTGCTCTTCCCCCTCTACTCTGTCCTGCTGAGACCTCAACTTGAATACTGTGTTCAGGTTTGAGCTCCCTAGTTTAAGAGGGACAGGGATCTGCTGGAGAGGGTCCAGTGTAGGGCTATGAGGATGATTGGGGGACTGGAGGGCATAGCTTATGAGTAGAGGCTGAGAGACATGAGGCTTTTTAGTCTGGAGAAGAGAAGACTTAGAGGGGATTTGATAAATGTTTATAAGTATCTGAAGGCTGCCAGGAGTGGGGGACAGGCTCTGCTCACTTGCTGTCTGTGACAGGACAAGGAGCAATGGGTGTAAGTTGCAGCAAAAGAGGCTCTGCCTCAACACAAGGGGGAACTTCTTTACTGTAAGGGTCACAGAGCACTGGAACAGGCTCCCCAGAGAGGTTGTGAAGTCTCTGGAGACTTTCAAGGCCTGTCTGGATGTGTTCCTCTGATCTGTGTTAGATAGTATTGTCCTGCTCTGGCAGGGAGGTTGGACTCGATGATCTTGCTGGGTCCTTTCCAACCCCTAACATCCTGTGATCCTGTGATCCTGTGATCCTATGAAAGCTACTATTTTCCCTAGTCTCAGCAAATATGATCAAGCATTTATGTTTTACATGACTTGGACCAAGCTTTTAGTGGAATTAGGAAAGCAACATGATGACATAAAATAGAAAAGGCTAGAATTCTGCTAGCATGTTCCGTAGGAAAAACATATTTTTCACATTGGAGTTCTTTTTTTTTTGTGGCCACTGCTCAGAATCTATTCCCCTCTGAGATGCAGAGTGCACGATTAAGTATGCATAACAAAGAATCCATCCTGCATGTGTATGTATAACAGATTAAATGATAGCTACTTGAAGTACCATGAGGGAACATCAAAGGCTTCAGAAGATTCATTTGCTGCTCTTTGAATACAGAAGGCCCCAAACACAGAAATGTGGGTGGTTAGCCAGAGCAAAGACTGCCATGACTGCAATAAATGCTCAGACTGTACCTCACAGCAGAACAAACTAAATAGTTGAGGAGGAAAGCAAGCATGTTCAGCAACTCCTTCTCTCCCACTGTTTTCACCTGCCCAGATCAATCTGTTTCCCAGACATTGCATTAGCTCTGAGAGAAACCTGGTGTGTTCCCAAGTTTCCCTTCCCATTACTGACATTGCCTTCTTGTTTTGTGCCCAAAGAAGAAATACCCCCAAATGTAGTGTAAAATAATTTTAAAACAGCCTATTTTATGAATTTGAGTATGCCCTTATTTTGGAGGGTGTGAAACTCTTAGGCCAAGAAGAGTAAACAACTCCAGGTAACCACATACTTGCTTTTCCTTTTTCCTATTCTAGCATTTTGTTTCTGAACACCAGCTCTGGATGTCTCTGATCTTACAAGTTTCCTATCTGTTTCTACTGCCTAACATGGCAGCATTTTTCTAGCAGTGGTGTCTATCCGATGAGGGAAATGTGTCATCAAGTGGCTGGTAACAGGGGTGACAGTGCAAAGAGATGTATTTGACCCCTCTCCAGAGCAGTCATGACATACAGGGCAGAGCATTTATTGCAACTGTCCAAAAAAGAGCTACTGCTCTCAGAGGTAGGTCAGCATCTCCATCTTCCTCTCCAGCAAAGCATGTCCTGCTTTGACTCTTGCCATGTTCGCTTTGTGCTGGGTTGTTCCTAACATTCAACTCTGTGTCTAGGAGGTCACTGTAGGGTTGTAACCACATAGGCACTGCACATGGAAGAACATCTTATTTTGCTTTAAACCAAGTCTTATACCCTGCTACGGCTTCTGCAGGTGAGTCAGGTTCAGCTCAAAGTACAAGCCAGATGGTCACTTCAGGGTATGATAGCTGTGTGAAGCATGTGAGTTACAGTGTTATGGGTCCCACAGCACATGTGCTGGCAGCTTGGTTAGTTTGCTGTAAAATGGTCAGTTATTTGACAGTAGGACATTTGAAGCTGTCCTGTGAACTATGTTGGAATGTGACTCTCCTCTGCTCCTTTTTAGGCATATGCTGGGGATCAGAGAGTTCAGCCCTTACCTATACGGGGAACTCCATGCAAGCATAGACCTTTTTTTCTCCATAACTCCTGTCATGCAGTGATTTTAGACATTTGCATGAGATGTATTTGAGGGCAGACACTTGAAGAGATGTTGGTCTGAGCGAGTTCTTCCCATTCAGGCTGAGGAAATTTGGGCTGTTGAGCCTGAAGAAGAGAAGACTCCAGGCAGATCTAATAACAGCCTTCCAGTATCTGAAGGGAGTCTACAAGAAGGACACAGAGAGATTGGTTACAAAGACCTGTGGTAACAGGATGAAGGGCAATGGCTTCAAACTAGAGAAGAGCAGATTTAGATTGGATATTAGGAACAATTTTTTTACCACAAGGGTAGTGGAACACTGGAACAGATTGCCCAGGGAGGTAGTTGAGGCTCAGTCCTTGGAGATAATTCACAGTGAGGCTCAACAGCACTCTATGCAATCTGATCAAATGGAGGATGCTCCTGATCACTGCAAGGGGGTTGGACTAGGTGGACTTTAGAGGTCCCTTCTAACACAGACCATTCCATAATTCTATGATTTTCTCTTCGCTTTGCTTCCCTACCAAAGCAATAATTACAGAATCACAGAATTTCTTAGATTGGAAAAGACCTTCAAGATCATCAAGTCAAATAATTAGTTTCACACTGACAAGTCCATGACTAAACCAAATCCCTCAGCAAAACATCTAATCACTATGAATCACCATAGGTGGAAAGGCCCACCAGGATCATCCAGTCCAACCTTCATCCCAGCATCCTTCATCACTAGACCATAGCCTCAGGTGCCACATTCACTCTTTTGTTGAACACCCCCAGGAATGGTGACTCCACCACCTCCCTTGGCAGCTGCGGGAGGGAGCTGGGAAAGCGAGGAGACAGCTCAATATGAGCTAAGCCATCCAAGCTCCAATTCTTTATTGAGCACATCAGACTCCAAGTTACAAAGCACATACTTGGCAGTTAGGGTGAGAAGTGTGAAACACATACAGCATACAGTGTGGTGCTTTTACCTTAGGATTTGGCACATCTAACTATTTGAATATGCATAATCTTAGAATCATAGAATCATAGGATCATAGAATCAACCAGGTTGGAAGAGACCTCCAAGATCATCCAGTCCAACCTAGCACCCAGCCCTAACCAATCAACTAGATCATGGCACTAAGTGCCTCATCCAGGCTTTTCTTGAAGACCCCCAGGGACGGTGCCTCCACCACCTCCCTGGGCAGCCCATTCCAATGGGAAATCACTCTCTCTGTGAAGAACTTCTTCCTAATATCCAGCCTATACCTACCCTGGCACAACTTGAGACTGTGTCCCCTTGTTCTATTGCTGGTTACCTGGGAGAAGAGGCCACCCCCCACCTGGCTACAATGTCCCTTCAGGTAGTTGTAGACAGTAATAAGATCACCCCTGAGCCTCCTCTTCTCCAGGCTAAACAGGCCCAGCTCCCTCAGCCTCTCCTCATAGGATTTGTGCTCCAGGCCCCTCATCAGCTTTGTTGCCCTTCTCTGGACATGTTCCAGCACCTCAACATCTCTCTTGAATTGAGGGGCCCAGAACTGGACACAGCACTCAAGGTGTGGCCTGACCAGTGCTGAGTACAGGGGAAGAATAACCTCCTTTGTCCTACTGGCCACACTGTTCCTGATGCAGGCCAGGATGCCATTGGCTCTCTTGGCCACCTGGGCACACTGCTGGCTCATCTTCAGCTTACTGTCTATCAGTACCCCCAGGTTCCTTTCCTCCTGGCTGCTCTCCAGTCGCTCAGTCCCCAGCCTGCAGCACTGCTTGGGGTTGTTGTGGCCAAAGTGCAGAACCCTGCACTTGGCCTTGTTAAATCTCATCCCATTGGCCTCTGCCCACCCATCCAGCCTGTCCAGGTCCCTCTGCAGGGCTCTCCTACCTTCCAACAGATCAACACCTGCTCCTAGCTTGGTGTCATCTGCAAACTTACTGATGCTGGACTCAATCTCCTCATTCAGATCATGAGTAAAGATATTGAACATGACTGGGCCCAGCACTGATTCTTGGGGAACACCACTAGTGACTGGCTGCCAACTGCATGTGGCACCATTCACCACTACTCTCTGAGCCCTGCCATCCAGCCACTTCCTGATCCAGCACAGAGTGAATCTGTCCAAACCATGAGCTGCCAGCTTGGCTAGGAGCTTCTTGTGGCAGACAGTGTCAAAGGCTTTGCTGAAGTCCAGGTAGACTACATCCACAGCCTGCCCCACATTCACCAGGCAGGTAACCTGATCATAAAAGGAGATCAGGTTGGTGAGGCAGGACCTGCCCTTCCTAAACCCATGCTGGCTGGGCCTGATCCCTTGGCCATCCTGTAGGTGCTTTGTGATGGCACCCAAGATGACTTGTTCCATGACCTTGCCTGGCACTGAGGTCAGGCTCACAGGTCTGTAGTTTTCTGGCTCCTCCTTACAACCCTTCTTGTGAATGGGTATCACATTGGCCAGCTTCCAGTCTTCAGGGACCTCTCCAGTGAGCCAGGACTGCTGATAAATGATGGAGAGTGGCTTGGCCAGCTCAGCTGCCAGCTCTCTCAGCACTCTAGGGTGGATCCCATCCGGTCCCATGGACTTGTGAGGATCCAAATGATGCAGCAGGTCCCTTACTGCTTCCTCATGGATTAGAGGGGGACTGTACTGGTCCCTGACTCCATCCACCACTTCAGGAGTCCAATTGTGGACTCCAATCTTCCCTAATTGTGGTTACTGCAGAAGCATTTTTAGTGCACCTAAGTATTGGAATTTGCATATTCCTCTCTACTTCCCTCCTACTTTACACACAGCCACACAGATGCTGTTTATCAGAAGGCTCAAGGACAAATTCTCCTGAGGTTCTTCACACACAGCGATGTGGTTTACTGCAGTTCCAATACACAGACCTCACATCCAAGGCATGATTGTACACACTTCTAGGGGCTTGTGTCCCCCATTCTCCAGCCAGTTCCCAACCGGCAGCCTGTTCCAGTGCCTGACCACCTGCTCAGTAAAGAACTTCCTCTGAACATCCAACCTAAACCTCCCCTGGCACAACTTGAGGCCATTGCACTGTGGCAATTGCACTGATAAAACACAGACAGTTGTCACTCTTTATACTGCTGAAATAGATTCACTCCCATCTGTACTGCAGAAATGCTTCTGAAGACCGTGTCTGACTGTAACTTCTGCACAGACAAATGCTTTTGGCCCCTGCCACTACAGCCTGGTTCAGTGCCCACCAAATTAACTGTGTGTGCTTCCACAACTTTGACAAGCACCTGCTCAATCTCCAACTAAGCTGCCCTTCTTGACTTCTCCAGTGACACATACTGAATGTATTCCAGGCAAAAAGCACTGAGAGGATTTTGCCCAGGTAATATTTTCCTGTGTTCGAAACAAATGACCTAGCACTTCTAGTGTGTGAATTACAGATCATTCAAAGGAAAAAATCACCCCTTCATAGAATCATAGAATCATAGAATCAACCAGGTTGGAAGAGACCTCCAAGATCATCCAGCCCAACCTAGCACCCAGCCCTAACCAATCAACTAGACCATGGCACTAAGTGCCTCATCCAGTCTTTTCTTGAACTCTCCCAGGGACGGTGCCTCCACCACCTCCCTGGGCAGCCCATTCCAATGGCAAATCACTCTCTCTGTGAAGAACTTCTTCCTAATATCCAGCCTTTACCTACCCTGGCACAACTTGAGACTGTGTCCCCTTGTTCTGTTGCTGGTTGCCTGGGAGAAGAGGCCACCCCCCACCTGGCTACAATGCCCCTTCAGGTAGTTGTAGACAGCAATAAGGTCACCCCTGAGCCTCCTCTTCTCCAGGCTAAACAGGCCCAGCTCCCTCAGCCTCTCCTCATAGGATTTGTGCTCCAGGCCCTTCACCAGCTTTGTTGCCCTTCTCTGGATCTGTTCCAGCACCTCAACATCTCTCTTGAATTGAGGGGCCCAGAACTGGACACAGCACTCAAGGTGTGGCCTGACCAGTGCTGAGTACAGGGGACCCTTGTCCTACTGGCCACACTGTTCCTGATACAGGCCAGGATGCCATTGGCTTTCCTGGCCACCTGGGCACACTGCTGACTCATCTTCAGTTACTATCCACCAGTATCCCCAGGTCTCTGTGCCTGGCTGCTCTCCAGCCACTCAGTCCCCAGCCTGTAGTGGTGCTTGGGGTTGTTGTGGCCAAAGTGCAGAACCCTGCACTTGGCCTTGTTCAGTCTCATCCCATTGACCTCTGCCCACCCATCCAGCCTGTCCAGGTCCCTTTGCAGGGCTCTCCTACCTTCCAACAGATCCACAGCTGGTCCTAGCTTGGTGTCATCTGCAAACTTACTGATGCTGGACTCAGTCTCCTTGGGGCAAAGTGGGAGGGGATTGGGAGGCAAACCCTTCCTATAAATGCCATCTTCAGCTGTTCTCTGTCCTTGTTGCACTCTGCTGCTCTGTGATAATGCTGTCATTGGTGACAATCTCACCACTAAATGGTTTAAATTATACTCTGCTTTCTCTTGCTTTTTTTGGTGTGACATTTCTCTGGAGATATTTCACTTTAATATATTTTAATCAAAACTCAGATTCTCTCCTCATGTTCTGATAGTTTCATTCTCAACCAGTAGTGCTGAAATTGATCTTTCCAGGGTAGCTGTCATTGTGCTGAAGCTTCCCTTCCAGTGCGAAAGGAAAGGTAGGGGGAAGGCAGGAAATTTTTCAGTTCTCTGAAATGTTTCAGCGGGAAATTGGTCATTGCCCAATTCTAAACATCACTGCTTCTCTCCTCACTTATTTCATCCTGTCCTGTCAACCAAACCTGAACGTACTCTTCCCCACAGTTTGAAATCTTAAAGGCCTCACATTTCATCCATTTCAGTTGGGAGCAGCAAACAAGCTTTGTGCTCAAGATCTCTGCATCCTAAATGTCTTTCAGACAAAGCATCTCCTCTGCCCTTCCAGTTTGCTCTGCTTTCAAGACAAGACACTTTTCTTTGGGAAAAATACTGCTGGGTTATCTTTAATGGCTGTGCAAATAAAGAATGAAGATTAAAACTTGGAGGCATAAAAATGCTCTTGTCTTCATCCCAAGTCTGTTACATTGATGTAAATTGGGAGGGAATCCTTTTCTTGAGTATTTAATTTCCAGGTCCAGTGGCAGATGCAGACAACTCACTGCCCAGCTATTAAAATTAATATGCTGTTTGCTCTCTTTTATGTGAATTAGTATCAGGACACATTTATTGTGTTTTTGGCAGCTGAACTGCACTGATATGCTTAGCCTGATGTGATACAACATTTCCAGATGCATGAAATATTTTTATGTTTGTGATGTTTAAGGGTACTTCTGCATGGCAGCACAGGACAAACTTGTCCAAATATGTGGTCCATCAAATTACCAGTCAATCAGCTCACTCCAAATTAGTATTTGCTGCACCTTGCTCTCCCCATTTATTCCTTCTCCTATCATGCAGCAGTGCTTTAACATCACCTTTTCTTTGTGCTGCAGTAGTTTGTGATTGTTGTCACATAAAACCAGGATTTTCACCACTGCTTCTTTCCTTCCCTCCCACTAAAGCCACTGAGTTCACAAGTATGTAACTGAGTATTGCATCCTTCCTCAACATCAGTCACTCTTTTCAGGTTCCACTCTCTTCAGCCATCATTCCTACTCTCCCAGACCCTGGCCAACTTAGGACTGCCAGCCATATACAGATGTGTTCATCTTTTCACTGCAGTCTGACATGCTCTTGTCTGTTTCTCAGTGAGACAAAGTTGTTCTGTTCAAGATTGTGAAGCAGTGGAATTTGAAAGGAATCTCAGCTTTTGATATCAATGGGAAAATTGCATTTCTGGGGGCTTGTTTCAGATGTCCTGTGCCATGCCACCAAAGCACTTCAACCAGAAATTGATGGCCTTCAGTTGCTTCCCCAAAATGTGCTGGCCAGCTGGAGACAAGCAATTGTAATAGAGGGAACGTGACATGTTCCTGAAGCCCACTCTTGAGTAGTTGGATTGAAATGTTAGAATTTGTGAGTTTGATTCAATTGCACTACAGGAGTTCAGGCACCAAAGGACAAATGTTGCTTTTCTTTACGAGATATTCTGGTCTGGGCTGTATTGACCTGCAGAGAACTTCTCCAGCCTGGACTGCACACAGACATATGGGTATGTAACCCAGGCATGAGATACAGAACACCTACAAATCTCTCTCAAGACACTGAAGGAAACTGATCACCTGATTTCTCCCAGAGGAGAGCTTCCACCCTTCCCAGTCTGAAGAGGTTCAGCTGGGAGAGATTCTCTGATTCTTTACTCCATTTTTCCAGGGGGCATTCCTGGAATCCACAAAAACCACCTTAGGGTGCCTACCTAATGATCTTCTTCCTGAATCAGAGCCATTTCTCTCATGTCTGCAGGAGGCACTTCAGTGAAAGAGGTTAATATTTTTTCCCTTTTCTGGCTAAATACCTGTATTTGAAGGCTAATAGGCCTGTTAGATGCCCTGGCTTGTCCCACCCTTCTGCTGATGGGGGAAGCAAAGGCAGAAGGAAAACAAAGGCTTGGGCCATTGTGCCCCCCTCTCAAAGTGATAAACAGGTACCCACAGGTATTTAGGTACTTGTTAGTGCCTTGCCCAAATAAAGGTAAGCAAGTCCTGGTTTCAGCTAATATGGTCAGTTTGGACAAAGGCAAAGTCCCATTCTGATTGGTGAGTCTCTGTGGCTAAAGGAGGCAGAAAATAATACCAAGTGAGCTGGGTTGCAAGCAGTTCTGTTGCCTCTGCCTCACTGTGCTGCTTCTGCCTCACTGCTCTTGGCTTGGACAACATGTTCTGATCTGCCTCAAACTTAGGCCAGCTCAGCCCTGATATTTTGGGCTTAAACTACCTGGAAACTTAAGTGCCTCAAGTTTACCAGGAGAAGGCATTAAGTGCCTCATGGTGTGGTGAGATGTGCCACCGACATTATGCTCTCTGCACATCTGCCTGCACCTCTTCAAACCTCCGAGCCAAGGGGAACCAGGATCAGATCAGAGATCATCTGCCTCTTTCCCAGCACCATGCTAGAGCCTGGAAAGCTTAAGAAGCCTCCCAATGGCTATCAAGACACTGAGCAGTTCCAACACTGCTGCAAAGGAACCAGGACTATCACAAGATTTCTACTCCACCGCTGTGAACAGAACAGACTTTCCCTAGGGCTCCAGGCTGCCTATTTATAAGTGGGGCAAAGCCATTTTGTGGCTAAACCTTTCTAAATTTCTGATTCTCATGAATGAATGAATTACCCATAAGCATCCTCATGAAGATTTTTGCAACTGAATTAGAACCCAAATTTAACTAGTTTGTAGATAGTTTGTGAGTGAGGCTTTTAGGAAACTAAATATAACTACATATTTGTGATGGTTTGGATGTTACTCGCCCCCTCACACTTAAGAAAATCACCCAGACTAGACTCAGCTGATCTGAAAATTAAAGAATGAAGCTATATTTACAGCTTAGTACAATATACAAGCAGATATTTACAGTATATACTGCTATATACAGAAATATGCAAGTTAAAAAGTAATACAGAAACACAACACCCCTCCCAGAAACCTGAGTCCCCAGGAGGGGCTCTAAACCACTCTTCCACCTTCTTCCCACCTCTCTACCTTCTCCCAGATTTCATCTTACATTCAAGGTGAGTTTGGAGGATCGACCAAGGGGGTTAGGAAGCAGAAGGATTCGTCAGATGGCTGGTTAGAGAGAGAGAGAAGTCCAGCCAAAGGCAGAGAGCAAACTGTTATCTATGTGTGTTTTCTTGTTTTTATACATCTCAGCAAGCCTGTGAGTGAGGTAGACATCAGCATTGTTTCCTTTTCACAGCCTATAATCTAATTCCTCTCACCAAAATATCCCAGCTAGGCTCAAACTAACACAATATTTTATAATTCCTGCCTTTCTAATTGCCACAACTAAATCAATACCTTACTGACAGCTATCAACAGCAGATGTAAGGACGCAGTTGCATAGTGTTAGCTTCCTGCTCCAGGTGGGATGCAGGCTTTGATGCCAGGGGATAGTGTGGCTCTCTAAGGTAAGGAGTATTGATCACTTTCTCTTTTCCCTTCTCAGTGAATAAACTCATCGACTTTTCCTTCCCAAAAAGAGAACCTTGCTACCTTTTTGATCATTAAGTTGTTTTAGTCTGATCATTAGTTCATCTTAGTCTGATTATTAATTTACTCACTTAATCAAAACAGTCTCTTTGCTGCCATGGCATAAAAATAGTTTATTATTGATTCTAAATGAATAATTATGACTTGACTTTTATATATATATATATATATATATATATATATGCTTTCTTTATAGAGTGCCTAAGACAAAGCTAGTGTAAGTGTGGAATTCTGAGACAGCTTTCTAAGTGCATTTAGCTGGAAGAAAAAAGTCACTGGGTTTCATATCTGATCTGATCAGAAAATGATAAATTTACTTCAAAAAACATTATATTCCTGTACTGAAAATGCACATCTTGCTCATTGTGGCAACTGCAGGTCTCAGGTGAACATGCTGTGCCATCTAACTAATTTGTGAGAGTGACTCAACGGAAAACAAAAAAGAAGCTTGACAAATACAGCAATCAGTGTAATGAGGTGGATTTCATGGCTGGAGAGAACATCGTTGCAAAGGGATTACTAAGGTGACAAAAAAAAAAAAAAAAAAAATCCAACACCCAAACAGCAAAGAACCTTTCTAACAACCTCCTAAACATTTGAGAGGAAAACAAAAAGCTAAATCCTTTTGTGTTGCAAGTGAAACAAATCTCTTGTAAGTGGGATTAGTGTGATGGTTTGGGTGTTACCCACCCCTGCCTAAGAAAATCACAATATACAAACAGATATTTACAATACATACAGCTATATACATAAATATACAAGGTAAAAGGTAATACAAAACCACACAGCCCTCTCAGAAACCTGAGTCCCCAGGAGGGGCTCCCAACTACCTTTCCATCCCTCTACCTTCTCCCAGATTTCATCTTACATTCAAGGTGAGTTTGGAGAATTGGCAGGGGTGGGTAGGGTAGATTAGTTAACACAGACAGCAGGTTAGAGAGAGAAGTGCATGCAGCCAGAGTCAGAGAGCAACTCTGTTATCTGCTTTTGTTCTTGTTTTTATACGTCTCAGCAAGCCTATGAGAGAAGTAGACATCACCATTGTTTCTTTTTCACAGCCTGTAATCTAATTCTGCTCACCAAAATATCCCACTAGCTTCAAACTAGCACAATTAGGAACAAAAAATTCCATTTTTTTTTTATAGTCACCTACTTTAAAGTTCAGGCACAGTTCAGGGTCATCTCCTACTGCTTTTTCCTTCTGCTGAAAGACATCACTTCCCCTTTTGACTGTGTGACAATTCCTATATATTAAACCTGAGCTATTTCCACAGATTTGTTTTGTTTTCAACTCGATTCAAAGAACATTTTTCACATTGTCTCACTTACTTTTTTTCTTCCCAAATTTGAGGAACAATTGCAATAGATTCAACAGGCTTTAGAAGTGGGCCCAAGAAAACCCCATGAAGTTCACCAAGGCCAAGCTTGGTGAACCTGAAGCACAAATATAGGCTAAGCAAGGAGTGGCTTGAGACCAGTTTTGGGGAAGACAACTTGGGGGTGTCAGCTGATGAAAAACTCAACATGAGAAGGCACTTACAGCCCAGAAGGCTAACTGTCCTGAGCTGCATCAAAAGAAGAGTGACCAGTGGGATGGTGTGGTGGAGGGTTGCAAAGCCCTCATTTGGACAGAATTGTGGCCCAAGGGCCATTAAGTCATGGGGTCAAAAGTCCACGGCACCAGCCCAGGGAACTGACTAAGCCACCATCCCAGCCGCTGTTCCTAGCTGTGGGAAGATTTCTCCTGCAGCGGGGCATAAGCTGTAAAGATGAGACCTTGTTTTGGGAAAGGGTCCTCGAGTTCACAGGCACTGTGAACTCCCCACGCACACCTGCTGGGAGCTGACCCTGCCAGCCCCCTGGGGTGGAACTCCAGGTTGTTTTTATAAGAAGTAACCTATCTGTGCCTTACACATAACTTTGAGCCAATCTGTATTGTCCACTTGTGCCAGCCCTAGTCTGGCTGGATACACCTCCTTTGAACAGTGTATAAGACACTGCCTTACTTCAATAAAATCGCACTTGCACTGCGCTGATGCATCACACGCTCTGCACACGCACGGCCCGACACGGCATTTGCATTCGCACTCGCACCGCACCGCACCGCACCGCACCGCACCGGACGGCACTGATCGGACTGACCGTACTCGTCAGCGCCTCGATCCGCGCCTCGCCAGCTTCTGGTCTGCCGATATGTAGCTTTGGCTCATACCCGCGGAAGCTCACACAGTGCGCCCTAATAACCCCTGAATTGCTCCAATCCACAATACTTGGGACCTTTCAAACTGACTCCATCCAGTGAGTAACTGAGAAACTCGGTTTAAGCCAGAATAATCTCTCAAAAGTCTACCAGTGGCACTTTCTGCCACAGACTCTCTTTCTAAATCTTTTTAAATCTTTGCTAAATTCCCAATTTGCTGTACATAGACATTCTGTAATATAATCTCGCAACCGCATACAAAGAGCTTGTGGAGTAGTTGTAAATAAGTTTGGGGAGGGGGATTCCTAGTGTATATAATACTAAATCTTTTAAACTCTTTTAAAATTCGGCCTCATATTTCATTCCCCCAAAACCCAGACAAACTCCTCCGCAACAGATGGAGGAGGTGATTCTCCCTCTCTACTCTAAACGAGACCCCACCTGCAGTACTGTGCCCACTTCTGTTGCTCCCAGCATAAGAAGGACATCAATCAGCTGGAGCAGGTCCAGAGGAGGGCCACAAAGAGGCTCAGAAGGCTGAGGACAGGCTGAGAAAGCTGGAGCTGTTCAGCCTTGAGAAGAGAAGACTCCAGAGAGACCTTTTAGCAGCCTTCCACTACCGGAAGAGAGCCAATGAGAATGCCAGGAAGAGACTTTTTGCAAGGGCATATAGTGGTAAGGGAGAACGGACTGAAACTTGAGGAGGGCAGATTTACACTAGACAGTAGAAATAAACTCTTTACAGTGAAGGTGGTGAGACTGGAAAATGTTTCCCAGGGAGGTCATGGATGCCCTCTTCCTGGAGGTGTTCATAATCAGGTTGGATGATGCCTTGAGCAATCTGGTCTAGTGAAGGTCATCCTTGCCCATGGAACTAGGTGATCTTTAAAGTCCCTTCCAACCCAAACCATTCCATAAATCTATGAATCTAAGAGCAAAATAACTCATAGCAGCCTGAAATTGTTCTGTTATGAGCATGCACAGAGTCTAGTGCATGGTATCACCAATGAGAAGTCTCAGAATAAATATTTTGTCATACAGAATGTTTGGACAGCTTTGTGGCTGATTGATATATGTCATGAAATAAAATTGCCTTTTTTTTTTTTTTGTATGGGGTTTTATTTTATCAGCTCATGCTGTTGATTGCTTTATGCCCTAAGCACTATTTTAACACTGAACTAGTCAAGTTGCAAGTTGCTTTCACCAGGGTTTGTATCAGCAGACTTATTTTATACTGTTCTTTCACATTGCTTGAGGCTGTATGAGCGCTTGCAGATGCCCAGTATCAGTGTAAGCACAAGATCTGCGCTGCCAAATGAACTCACTGGATGCCTCAAACTTCCTTAGATGCCAGTACCACAAAAAAAAAGTGACAAAGACTAATCAACGCAGTGGAGAAACAAACATAAACGGTTACCAATCTCTTAGTGGAGCTGTTGATGAGGACTTACCACTCGAATCTCAGAAGCTGATTTTCTGGCAGATACTCCCACACTTCATAAGCAGATCTGTCACATGCAGATCTAACTAAGGATATCTTTTTTTAAGAACGGTGGAATCTCATTCCTTCCTTTCTTCTGAAATCATAAGTGCAACTAGTGTTTCATGTCAGATTTTCTAACCTTGGAAATAATGTTGTAGCTTGTCTTCCATAAGACCAGTAGCAAAATCATTCTTTCCAGACCTTTATTAGTGATCTTTTGTCTAAGATCTTAAACACCTTTGTACTTGGCACAGTAATGGGGTGAGAAAATCCTAGATTGTCTTAAAGGATCACTTCTGGGCAAGAGGGTAACTGTCGTGGGTTTTTAAAGAGAGACGGCAGAGATTAAACTCTAAATCAAATTGGAGAGAAAATACAGAATTATATTTAGAGAGAGAAAACAGCAATAGACATTACAAAGCAATTACCATGGCAAACCCCCTTGAAGTTTTCCCCATCCCCAAAAAGCTAAATCTACATTCCCCAGTGCTCCAATCCTCCCCACCCCGCCCCCAGCACCTCCACCATCCAAGAGGCCTACTGCTTACATGTTCCAGATAAATTGGCTCCCGCCACACACACTCAGGGCAGGAGGAGGAGGAGGAAAGGAGAACGAACTGACCTTGTTGTGAGTCTATAAAGAGATAGCAGAATTATGGGATTGAATAACAATCTTCTAGTCCCTAGAAAATTTTTAACCCTATAGCCTCAACCTGGGACACTAACGAAGGTGGAAAACCAGAGGGTCTTTTAGGTCCCATCAAATATGGTATTGTATGATTCTGTGATTTTAAAAATGAGAAGACTTGATGACCTGACTCCACCAAACTGCATGACAGATTAGGTACCCAAATCTCCCTTACTTAAATGTTAAAGGCTGCTTAGAACTTCATAGCATTTCAATCAGCCTCTCAGGAACTGTTGGCATTTGTGAGCTTGCACAAATCACCCAGTGTGGTTATACAACACCACCACTACCTTACACTACTTTGCACACCAGAGTCACTACACGAAAGCATAACCCAAATATGTCAGTGCTGCTGTATGATTCATCAAACACATCAAATTGACAATGTCATCAGGGGTGTTCTGAGTTTGTCAGTTCTCATCTCTCCTTTGCATTTAAATGCTTCAGGGTTTTGATTTTTTTCTGTTATATATATTCTTATATTGGAAACTAAAATGTATCCCATGTCTGATATTTTTACTCGAGAGGTTAGAAATACATATCTTTCTGTGCTTTCATTTAAGCCCTACCACCCTTCATGTTTGTCAGAAGAGCATGTGACATGCTTTTCAAACCCTTTCCACCAGAGAATATTGTGTTTCTTTGAGAAAGGGATAAGAACAATTTCAACTGATTTATTTGGATTATTCAGGTGGAAAATCTGCTTCAGCAGTTTCTCCATGGAGATATTATGTGGAGCCAGAGCAATAACTAACGTAGCAAGAACTGGAACTACTATGTGTTTTCCACATACGAGGATTAGTTGTCTTGGAGGTTGGAAAATTTTCTAACCACAAATTTGCATGCAGTGGAAATGAATCAATCTAAATTAATTGCAAAATCATCGGCTTGTGTTACAAGTACTTTGAAACTATGGCCTAAGTAGTTAAAAAAAAAAAACCAAACACACACAAAAACACATATCCCACATCAAAATCCCCCAGAAACACCCCTCAAAGGAAAACAAAACCCCTTCATCTTCCATTTTAAACTGTAGACTAAAACATTCAGAAATACTCAGGGAACTTTGTTCGCAGAGCTCAACCTTACCTAACCTCATAAACCACTGTTGCTAAGAATTCCTTACATGAATAACACACTGCTCTAAACGTTTTGTTGGGGAATGCTGACAGGTGCCCACTGACATTCAAACAAAATTGTGAAAGATTAAAGGAAAGAAACACAAGGTTTTTTGTAATCAAAGTTTAGATAAGAATAAATGATAAATGCCTACCAGAACTGTTGAATGAACTCTATAGTCATACAACTGCTTTGTTTTGGAAAGACCTCTAAGATCGTGAAGTCCAACTATTGACCTTACACCACCATGGCCATTAAAACAACATCCTAAAGTGCCATGTCCACGTGCTTCTTGGACACCTGCAGGGGCAGTGACGCCAACACTTGCCTGGGTAATTTGCCTGGGGTATTCTAATGGATGACAACTCCTTCCATAAAGAATTTTTTCTTAATATTGAATCTAAACCTTCCCTGAAACAATTTCAGGCCATTTCTTCTTGTCCTATCACCTGATACTAAAGAGAAAGAAGACACTGGCTCCCAACTCACTGCAACCTCCTTTCAGGTGGTTGTAGAGAGCAATGAAGTCTACTCTTCTCCAGGCTAAACAATCCCAGTTCCCTCATCTGTCCCTTGTGAATTATTCTCTAGGCTCTCTACCAGCATTGTTGTCCTTCTCTAGACATGCTTCAGCACCTCAATGTCATTCTTGTACTTAAAGGCCCCAAAATGAACACAGTATTTGACTTGTGCCAAGTCCTGTTCTATATCTTTATTGATGACCTGGACGAGGGCACTGAGTCCAGCATCAGTAAGTTTGCAGATGACACCAAGCTAGGAGCAGGTGTTGATCTGTTGGAAGGTAGGAGAGCCCAGCAGAGGGACCTGGACAGGCTGGATGGGTGGGCAGAGGCCAATGGGATGAGATTTAACAAGGCCAAGTGCAGGGTTCTGCACTTTGGCCACAACAACCCCACTACAGGCTGGGGACAGAGAGGCTGGAGAGCAGCCAAGAAGAAAGGGACCTGGGGGTATTGGTAGGCAGTAGGCTGAAGATGAGGCAGCAGTGTGCCCAGGTGGCCAAGAGAGCCAATGGCATCCTGGCCTGTATCAGGAACAGTGTGGCCAGTAGGACGAGGGAGATAATTCTTCCCCTGTACTCAGCACTGGTCAGACCACACCTTGAGTACTGTGTCCAGTTCTGGGCTCCTCAATTTAAGAGAGATGTTGAGGTGCTGGAACAGATCCAGAGAAGGGCAACAAAGCTGGTGAGAGTCCTGGAACACAAATCCTATGAGGAGAGGCTGAGGGAGCTGGGCCTGTTTAGCCTGGAGAAGAGGAGGCTCAGGGCTGACCTCATTGCTGTCTGCAACTACCTGAAGGGAGGCTGTAGCCAGGTGGGGGTTGGCCTCTTCTCCCAGGCAACCAGCAATAGAACAAGGGGACACAGTCTCAAGTGATGCCAGAGGAGGTATAGGCTGGATGTTAGGAGGAAGTTCTTCACAGAGAGAGTGATTTGCCATTGGAATGGGCTGCCCAGGGAGGTGGTGGAGGCACCATCCCTGGAGGTGTTCAGGGAAAGCCTGGCTGAGGCACTTAGTGCCATGGTCTAGATGATTGGATAGGGCTGGGTGCTAGGTTGGACTGGATGATCTTGGAGGTCTCTTCCAACCTCGTTGATTCTATGATTCTGAAAATTTTAGTAAACACTTGCTTCCATCCCAGAACCAGAAAATGCCAGGAAAAGCCTGAAATAGAACTTAGGAGGCACCTTTGAAATGGTTGAAATGTGGTGGTTGACAATATCTGCAGATTCTAGCTTCATTTTTTTTTCTGCAGTGTGCTGTTTGAGCAGCCCTTTGATGCAGCAATATCATCCCCATCAGACAAATGCTTTTCTTTGATGCCTGTTTTCAGAATAATTTCATAAGCTGTCTTCAGTAGCTGTGTATCAGTTTGCCATTTGAACCTTCACTAAGCTATTTCATATTCAAAATTCATACTTTAATAGCAAGAATTTAGATTTTAATAGCAGAAGTTAAATGCTTACCCAGAAGTATTTCTACTTTCACTAGCTTAGATCTGTATAGATTCTTAGTTAAGATCTCCAAACTGAGCCTTTGTTCTCAGTCTTTAGAACATAAAGAAGACAGAATTATAGACTCAAATATTTAAAATGGTGGCTGGGACAACATAAATCTTTAAACAACCAGGTTTAGGCATCTTGCTGGTCTGAATCTAAACTGAGAAAGGACAATGCTGGATTTGTAACAGATTTCTGCCAGAAACCTTCTGCTCAGTCTGACTTTCAAACACAACTTCCAAAAGAAGCAGAGGTGGAAATAGGAGTGTGCAGTGATTTGATCAGTAACACTGAAAACTACTCTTTACAGTACATCTTCAGAGTGCATTTCTAGTCAGCTGAGAAAGTGTGAGAAAACAAATTGAACCACTCTACTGGGACTGGTCTTTCCACCACTGGGTGCTCTGCTTTGCCTTTTGTCCAAATTGGCACTGGTGTTTTGGTTGTTGCTGGGCAGCATTTGCAAAGCTTCGAGGCTGACTGTTTCCAACATTGCCTTCTGCAGTGAGCAGTCTGGGAGTGACAGGATGATGGGAAGAGGCCAGAGGAGGCACAGACAGAACAGGTGGCACAAGCTAGACAAGAGATACTCCATGTCATACAATGTCATGGTCAATGGTGAAGGCTGGAGGGCTGCTTTTTCCCTAATATGCATCAAAGACTGGCTGGACATCAGTTTGCTTCTGAGAGGTGAAGAAAGATTGTGTTTATATTATTCCTTCCCTGTACACCTCTCCCCCACTCCCCCAGCATCTCTTACGTATTTAATGGTCTTTATCTCAGCACATGAATTTTTCACCTTCCAAGTAGCAAGTGGCTACACAGGTGCTTAGCTGTTGGTCTGGCTTAACCCACAGCAACCACACAGCTTGTAGATAAGTGACCTCAGTTTCTTTTTTGTTTCTTCCTAAACTTGAAAGCCACAAGAAGTTAATTAAAACTTTGATTCCAGAAAAATACCCCATAAACCAATTTTACTTTCTCCTTCCTAGAACTCACTCAACCCTTTAGGGAGTACATGAATTATGAATGGCTAGCAACTTATCTTCTCTGCACAACAATCTATTTCTTTCATTATTGCCATATGAATCCAGCCTTTAGGTGAGGAAAAAAAAATCTTGTTGCATTTACGTTAATTATATTTTACACTTACTATATTATAAGTTCACTTCACAAAGTCTCCAAAACTCTACAAAATACATTCATTTAATTTTATGCATCTTCCCTAGGAAGAGATGATCTCAGCAAGGCAGAGGACTGTGAAGCATTTGCAATTGCCTAGAATTCATTTTTCAAGCCAGAGAGTATGCCTATGTAAGTTCAACCAAATGCTTCAGTTTGGTATTTTGCTTGAGAAAGCGACCAATGACAGTACAAAAGAGGACTCCCAGGAAGTTCCTTCTTCAGAAGAGTCAAGTGTAGTTTTTAGACCATGGCAGCTCATATCCTAAAAATAATTCTTGCTGAGCTACCTTAGGCTTCAGAAAGGGAAAGCAGTTACCTAGCTCAGCAAATATTTTTAAATGCCTTACTTCTAAGCAGTTGAATGGAAATAAAATTAGGAGCACTCTGTTGACCACTTTGCACAGCAGCGGAGTCTGGTGTGCACTTCCATGCATGCAATAGGACAGTAAATGGTTGCCTAGGACTCTGCAGATGCAGAACAAAGCACATTTTAGCTCTTTTACACACATATTCACAGATTGCACTGGGTTGGAAGGGACCCTCAAACATTGTCTTGTCCAACCCCCTGGCGGTGAGCAGGGTCATCTCCAAATGGATCAGTCTGCCCAGGGCCATACAACTTCAGTTGCTCTGTGTCAGAGTTCTCTATTTCACTTGCATCTTCTCAGGCAGTACAAAAGTGTGAGAAGATAGGAAAGAGGCATAACAGACAGACTAGACTGGTTGGTGGCAAGGTGCCTTCTCTCTCTCGTTGCTCCTGACCTGTCAGTCACCCATCCCTCTGCTGTTCAAATGCACTAGGATGTCTGGCTCTCAAAAGAATATAGAGAAGTCAAGCACTCACATCCTACTGATATACGTTTCTGGCTTAAGCTACGTATAAATTGCTTACAGAATCATAGGACCATCTTGGAGTAGGTTGAGAGAAGGTTAAGATAAATGACCAGTGAAACAGAACACCCAAAGATGTTTTAACACTCAGGGTGGTGAAACACTGGTACAGGAAGGCTGGAGACCTGGTAGAACCCTCAACTCTGGCAACATTCCAGGTGAAGTTGGACTGGAGTCTGAGCAACCTGTCTAGTTTATGACCTTGCTTAATGTGGGGGGTTTGGAATAGATGACCTTTGAAGGTCCCTTCCAACCCAAACTATTCTATGTCTCTATTCTCTGTGCAAATTACTTATGTGTGTTCATTTCTTAAACAGAAAATATACATTGTGTGGTGTGTTTAGCTGACAGGGTATTTCACAGCCTTGTAAGCACTGGCATGTTACCACAAAAAAACCTCATGGATACCCATTTTCAAGCTGTGCTGTGGATAACGCTACACAAATTAAACAGAATTAATACTTGCCATTCACCAGAAGGATCCAAATATTTCCATTTTCCCTGTGAAAGTGGCAGCAACAACAGCCATGTTTCATTCTTTCTTTGCCTTTTTTACTCCAAGTAAAGAGAACAAATATCCTCAAATGCTCCCACCGTGAAGACATCTCTACTAAAACCAGGGATATAAACTAATTGCAGGCACGTTAAAATGGTAATAAAGTTATAGCATGCAACTTAAAAGCACTTTTTATTTCTCTTTGTAAAAATGGCAACAATTTCCTTTTGGAATTACTACAAACTTCTTCGTATGGATTGCAAAACATCTTTCTTTCTTTCTTTGTTTTCTTCCCTGCATACAGAAGGCTTCTGTGCTTCTTTTATCCTTTTTGATTTGCCACATAGGATTTTTTGTGTTTTGAATGGAAGATTGGTTTAGGTTCAAGTTAAAACCCAAGACTGTCCCAGTCACACTGCTTTACGTTCCATGTGACCTTGAAACTGTGAAAAGTGTCTCAGAGAAGCAGATGTGCAGGGAGGAGCAATATATGACTTAATGAGAGCTGCAATCTTCCTTATGCTCCTTATGGTTTTAGCTTCCCGAAGATTAGGCATTATTGATTTTTCTTCTCTCCTTCTCCTGTGTTAAGACTGTTTTCTGTGGCTCACAGTGAGTTAAATACCACACCATAACATCAGCAGAAATTATTCTTCCAGCACAGACATGGGGAGCCATTAAGTTTGTTAAAGGTTTTACTCCTTTATTGCAGCTGAGTTTTTTTGCTGGGTTGTGTTTATCAATTTGTTTGGTTGTAGGATTTTATTTTTGTTTGGTTTGGCTTTTTTTGTTAAATGTAAGTGCCAATAACAAAGTAGTTGGCCACCAGCTGCAGCAAAGCTGAGAAAATGATACAGGCTCAGCTTTTCTGTTCTTCCTGTGCTGAGAAATAATACTGGAGCAGTGGTAGCATCACCCTGTATTATTCAGCTTCAGGCACTCTTAGACTCTTGCATATTGGTGATTCCTTTGGTCTGCCTTTCTTTGTTGTCTCCATGGCAACTATTTCCATTGCCATGAGCATCTCTGGGGCCCAGCCTTGCTCACATGTGTCTCAGCTGCTCCTCTCCTAACATAGCAATTAATAGCTGTGGTGTCACTATATTTAGATGCCTCATGCCCTCTGCATTATTTGTCTCTGAGACAAATGTCTCTGTGGTATCCCTGGTCAGTGCTGGCTGCTTGTGTGCTGGCTGTGGCTCCCTGCTGGGAGGTCACTTGGGAGGCTCTGTCTCTGCCACCCATGCTGCCCTGGGCTGCAGCAGCTCTAAGTGAGGGTCTCAGACTGCAGCTTTTGCACCGCTGGTCTGCCAGCTCTGCTGGCACACTTCTGCAGACTTCCTTGGAAACCATCAAGGAGAGGCATTGGACAAGTCCCTGGAAGAAGCAAATTCACATCAGCATAAATTTAAGTGATTAAGCCCAAATCCAGAAATTTAGCCTCCAAGCCCTCTAGTTTCCCATTGCAGACAACACATGGTATCACTCATTGGTAAATAAGCCCCACATGGTAAAATGCTCTCTAAGGTTAGGATCGTGGAGGGAAATGATATTTTTAAATGCTTAAACACAAGGATCTCTGATAATATCCCATGATGGCCACTGGAAGTACTGGAAGCTCTTCCCTACCACATTGCCCTGTAAAAAGGAATTTTTGAGGCAAGATCTTCTGAAAAGAGAAATACCACATTTTGAAACCCCCAAACTCTATAATTTTGTTTTAGCAAGGACTAATGATGCAATTAAATATAAGAAATACAAAGGTTTTACAAGGCTCTGTGAGATAGTTGCTAAGAAATCCACAAATTCTAAATTGATTTCTACTGTTTCATGTTCTGTGTAATCTCTTGGAAGATGGAGTATTGTTTGTGTTAAAGCAGAATCCACAATAACCTGGAAAAGGTGGTTTTTTGCCCCTTCCCCTACTTTTTTTTTTCTTTTTCCCTTTTTCTATACAGATGTATTGAATCAATTATGAATTTCAGGTTTGGCTTGGACTACAGAGCTGTCAGCCTGACCTCAGTGCCAGGCAAGGTGATAGAACAGGTTGTCTTGAGTGCCATCACAAAGCACCTACAGGATGGCCTAGGGATCAGGCCCAGACAGCATGGGTTCAGGAAGGGCAGGTCCTGCCTGACCAACCTAATCTCCTTTTATGATCAGGTTACCCACCTGGTGAATGTGGGGCAGGCTGTGGATGGAGTCTACCTGGACTTCAGCAAAGTGTGGCCAGTAGGACAAGGGAGGTTATTCTTCCCCTGTACTCAACACTGGTCAGGCCACATCTTGAGTCCTGTGTCCAGTTCTGAGCTCCTCAATTCAAGAGAGATGTTGAGGTGCTGGAAGGTGTCCAGAGAAAGATGACAAAGCTAGTGAGGGTCCTGGAACACAAACCCTATGAGGAGAGGCTGAGGGAGCTGGGGTTGTTTAGCCTGGAGAAGAGGAGGCTCAGGGGGGACCTCATTGCTGTCTGCAACTACCTGAAGGGAGGTTGTAGCCAGGTGGGGGTTGGTCTCTTCTCCCAGGCAACCAGCAATAGATAAGGGGACACAGTCTCAAGTTGTGCCAGGGGAAGTACAGGCTGAATGTTAGGAGGAAGTTGTTGGCAGAGGGAGTGATTGGCATTGGAATGGGCTGCCCAGGGAGGTGGTGGAGTCATCTCGCTCCCACTGTTTCTTGGTTTAGTGCTGTTTCCATAGGCATCACCAGAGCCCCTTGGTTGCACCTCACCGGCAGTCTGAAAGACTGTCCAGAGGCTGGCTGGTCACCATCACAGCCTCCTGGGCCAGAAATGATTCTTCATGGTCAAACTAAGTTGCATGACATTTCTTTGATGGGAGAGGTCTCTGGATCACTCCTGGCCTGGGGTGGCAGTATTTCAGCAGGGCTGCTCCCTGGAAGAGGGCATACCTGTGCCAGGAGAGGTCTTAGGCATGGATCAGCATAGTATCTCTTTCCAGCACTGCCATTGCATCACAGCCTCAAAGGGCACTGTAAAGTAAGACAAATGTGATTGCTGTGACAACCAAAGCTAGTTCCTAAATGAAAAACATTATAACCCTGACACATGCTGCCTACCACTGCATGTCACAGCGAGTGATGTCATTATGAGGACAGGCTGAGAGAGCTGGAGTTGTCCAGCCTGGAGAGAAGGCTCCGGAGGAAACTACTTGCACCGTTCCAGTACTTGAAGGGGACCTACAGGAAGGATGGAGAGAAGCTGGTTACAAAGGCCTGCAGTGACAGGATGAGGGGCAATGGGTTCAAGCTTGAGAAGAGCAGATTTAGATTGGATGTTAGGAACAAATTCTTTACTTTGAGGGTGGTGCCCAGGGAGGTGATTGAGGCCCCTTCCCTGGAGACATGCAAGTTGAGGCTTGACAGGGTCCTAGGTCACCTGGTCTAGTGGGGGTGTCCCTGCTGACTGCAAGGGTCCAGACTAGATGAATTCTAGAGGTCCCTTCCAGCCCAGACCATCTGATGATTCATTGATTCTGTAAGTGGTGGGACCTTGTGCTCCCTGCAATGCAAGCATGAGCTGCTGCCACCTCTCTCCTCCTCTGCAGTGCGTGCTCATCTCTCCCAGAAAATGGATCCTCTCCACATGAATCTTCAAATGCATTACTTTAATTTTGTACCTTTTGCTCTGCTTTCCAGAGAAAATATTAGTTTGTTGAGAATTAGGAAATATTAGTAAGATTTTTTTTTTTAATGTTTTTGTGGGTTTGGGGTTATTTGTTTGTTTGTTTTGGCAGGGGGCTGTTGCTGTTGTTCCAGTTTGTTTTTTTTGGGGGGAGGGGTGGGGTTTTGTTTACAAAGAGTAATATTCCTGTGAAAACTCTGTGGGCCTTATCTTAGAGATTTAAGACTTTGTATGGAGCAACATTGTTTAATTCCCTTGCCAAACATGAAAGAAAGGTCATTATTTGCCTCTTGTGATACACGTGGACTCATGTGGCGGAGTCTGAATCAAATTTAGACCTTTCCTGTGTTCCAGTGATTGGATCCAGTGTTGCAGCTCATTGCTCATCTGTATTTACAGAGTAAATTATAATAAATGCCTGGTGGTGAAAGGACTGACAGTTACTGATCAGATTCCATTACCGTTGACTGAAGCAGAGAGAAGTGTAAAAAATGGGCTAGGGGTGTATATCACCCACCAAGCTTTCACGGCATGTTCAAGAGAAGCACAATGTACTCCCAGCTGGCATGGAGTTGATTGAACAGCACAACACCTGGATGCTTTATTCTTCCTGCTCTCATAGCTGCTCTCTGTCACAGGAATGCAGTGCAGACCTGGCAAGAGACTGCTGCAAAGATGATTTTTATTATGGCAGCTGATACTGTCACTTCCTTCTGGGGTGTCCTGGAGTCCTGTATACCCCCTAAATTCCTCTCCTTCTGAGGTCTGAACGGGAGAGGAAAAGGCATGAAAAGACCTGTCACAACCCCCTGCCCTGCAGGCGTGAAGGGGGGCAGCAAGGGGCCCTTCTGGCACGAGGGGTGCCCCATGCAATGCCCGCGCTGGAATCGGGCTGGGATTGGCTGTGCTCTTCGCACCTAGGCAGTGGTAACTCTGCTCTTTGTCTAGGAAGGGTATAAATATTGGGGGACTTCCTGCCTTGGGTTTCGTTCCTGCCTTAGAATTCATGCCCACCTTAGAGTTCTCCCCTGCCTGGATAGATTCTGCAGAAGGAGCCCCTGGCACCCTGCTCCGAAGGACTAAGGATGCCTTCCAACCATTAGCACCCTTTATGCAGGCTGAGTAGGCCTTAATGACCCTCAGACGGCCTCTGAAAGAGAACCCAAGGGGACAAGCAGCTGGGCCGCCCTTCTTTCAGCCAGCCTGGCTCACCTGTAACTCTGGCTCAGCTTTATTATTAGCAGGAACACTATAATTTAATAGCTAAAAGCCTTTTCCAACTTCTGACTTCCAAAATAGTCGAATTACCTATGGTATCCTGTAGATCTTCTCAAACGAACTGAATATGCTAATTAAAACTAAATTAATTTCTATATATAGTTTTGGGGGCAGGGTTTCAGGAAAATAAAATAACCCTATTTTTATATAAATTCCTGACTTGGCCACATTAATTCCTTGCCTCCACAACATGGAACAAGCAGCACAAACCTGAGACTGTAGTCAGTTGCCCTGTAGTAGCATGTACCCATAGTTTAGCTACTTTGGAAGGTATTTATGGATGATCTTGGAGATCTCTTCCAACCTGGTTGATTCTATGATTCTGACTGAGTCAGTGTTTCTGTTGGTGGCTGGCTGGAACACAGTGAAAGGGCTTTTGCCACAAAATGTTTAAATGAGCTCAGGAGTTTAACAAGGCCAAGTGCAGGGTTCTGCACTTTGGCCACAACAACCCCAAGCAGTGCTATAGGCTGGGGACTGAGTGGCTGGAGAGCAGCCAAGAAGAAAGGGACCTGGGGGTACTGATAGATAGTAGGCTGAAGATGAGCCAGCAGTGTGCCCAGGTGGCCAAGAGAGCCAGTGGCATCCTGGCCTGCATCAGGAACAGTGTGGCCAGTAGGACAAGGGAGGTTATTCTTCCCCTGTACTCAGCACTGGTCAGGCCACACCTTGAGTACTGTGTCCAGTTCTGGGCCCCTCAATTCAAGAGAGATGTTGAGGTGCTGGAGCATGTCCAGAGAAGGGCAACAAAGCTGATGAGGGGCCTGGAGCACAAATCCTATGAGGAGAGGCTGAGGGAGCTGGGCCTGTTTAGCCTGGAGAAGAGGAGGCTCAGGGGTGATCTTATTACTGTCTACAACTACCTGAAGGGACATTGTAGCCAGGTGGGGGTTGGCCTCTTCTCCCAGGCAACCAGCAATAGAACAAGGGGACACAGTCTCACATTGTGCCAGGGTAGGTCTAGGCTGGATGTTAGGAAGAAGTTCTTCACAGAGAGAGTGATTTCCCATTGGAATGGGCTGCCCAGGGAGGTGGTGGAGGCACCGTCCCTGGGGGTCTTCAAGAAAAGCCTGGATGAGGCACTTAGTGCCATAGTCTAGTTGACTGGATAGGGCTGGGTGATAGGTTGGACTGGATGATGTTGGAGGTCTCTTCCAACCTCGTTGATTCTATGATTCTATGATTCTATGACTTTTTCGCTGGAGAATTGGAAAGAAAAAAAACCAACAACAAAAACATACTAAGCTAAGTCAAGAACAGATGATGAAACAAAGAAACCAAAAACTAGAAAGAAAGCCAACAGAACAGATGATCAAAGAAACCAAAACTGTAAACTAGAGTCATAGAAAAGTGTTGCAAAGTTCATATCTGTGTTTCATTTCACCACATCTGGATTGAAAAGTCCACCTGGCCCATTCTTCAGTAAGCTAAAGCATCACCACATTTTGAGGGGCAGTAAGTGGATGGGGATGTTCTAATGCAAAATGAACTGTGAGACTCACAGGTAAAATGCCTTTTGGGGAAAAAAAAAACATCAAACAAACAAAGAAACAACAACAAAACACAATGAAAACCCACAAAACAAAAACCAACTAAAAAAAAAAAAAAAAAAAAAAAAAAACATGCTGAGAATGGTTTAGCCTGAAACTAGCACACCTACCATTTCTGAAAACTGTGGAATATCTACAAGAAAGAACATTGTGAAGTTTACTGGGGAGTGAGGGGGGAAATAAAGGAGAAAAAAAAAAATAAAAGGCTTGGACAATGCCATGTCTTAGTATTGTCTCCAGTTGCCAGGAGTTAAGTTTAGACTCCCAGGCAAGTGAAAGCCAGCATGTACTACATCTTGCCTGCTTATACATCATGCATAATTTAACTTTTAATTTAGTCTGGATTTAGTGGTTTTCACATGCTGTTTTTTACCTTTATTATACCAAATCTCTTGTTCAAGGTAGAACATTTCAGTTGCTGTTGATGCCAATGCCTTCATGTTTTCTTGCACCCCCTCTGTACTCTATGTCTCACCTTCTCTCTTAAATTATTGTGGTAACAAAGCACAACCAATTTACAGCAGCAGGAGTGTAATTAAAAATAATAGCCATAGCAGCTGTATTGGAAAAACAGTCCTTTTCTATAACTGTTAATGATAGACCTCGTGCTAATCTGAATTCAAAACATGCTTCTTTAGAAGCTTTTTCTAATATGAAAGGGAATGGAAACCCATTAATAACTATATTACACTGCAAGGGTTTGAAAAATGAAGGAAGACTCCTTCCCTCCTGTCTCCTGGAAATTGCACCCCTGATGTCTAGGAATCTGTAAAATACCACTGACAGCCTCCAGATCCCTGAGAAACAGCAAGGGAAAGCTTCACAAAAAAAGTCTCTAGGGACTCAGGCACAATCATCTTACTGTGGAAGAACTGACCAGAAGGATATTTACTGTGTTGTGTCTTTCAGACCATGGCAAATAGAAAGTTCAGGAATTGAAGTAAAGAAAGTATAAGCAGCAAGGGGGTGAAAGGCTGTCAGTTCAAGGTGAAATATACTTACTGTCTTCAAAATCCCTAGTTGAGGAAATCCAAGGCTGTCAGGACAGCGCAATTAATTTTGAAATCTCTGAGATTAACAAAAAGAAGTCCTGGAATGTTTTGAGGAGTTAAGGAGATTTTTATTTTTTTTATTTCAAGATTTTTCCTTCAAAATATTTTCACCTTCTAGAAGCTTAAACTTTCTGCAGGGATATGTGGATTTCAGTTGATACGTAGTGGAAATAAATGCCTTGATGAAATGGAATATTTTGGCATTTGTATTCATAAGGACCTTCAAGTTGTTATTATTACAAACTGAATTAATTTTGGAACCAAACATAATAATTATTTGTTAACTGAGAATGCTTGTTTTGAAATTTTGCCTTCTGAATGGACAGAAAACATGTAGGTGATTCTGTGCTACTACAGTTTTCCCCGTAGCTAAATGGAGAAAAATGAAAATAGAAACAAACAATTGAGATAAAGCACAGTGCTACTATTAAGTCTTTCCCCAGGGGTACCACTATGTCATTTACTTTTGGTTTGAATATTGCCTGGAAATGGAGTGTACTGATTCATGCCATCAGCAGAATTTTAGGTTCATCGGTAAGGATTTATGAGAGGCCACTAAGAGCATTTTCAGGCACCCTTTTAGTCAATTGTCCATTAACGGAAGACAGAGCTGTTCACACAATCACTTTGGCAGTCACTCATATGGGGGTGTAAAAACCTAGCGTATGGGAATGTTGGTTTGCCACATCTGCTTGTCACCAGGCTAAAGGACAGTGTGCATGAAAACAAACCCCAGGCTCCATCTGTACGTGAGCAGCATGCTGTGGAGGTTTTGTTGTTCGCTCCATAGGCAATGCTGAGCTGAGGTTCTTTGTCTGGGCAAAGCATGAGTTGCCTTTCTTATAGTAGGCTATTCAATTTAGCTTTTAAACCTGGCACAACAAATACTCAAACAAAAATTCACTTCCTCGGTAATTTATGAAAAAGGAGACTTTTCTAGAAGGATCTTTTGTAAAAGCAAAGCCTGCTCTCCATATGAGGTGAGCTTTCATTGAAGCATCGTGGGTGAAAATTTTAAAACTGGAGAGGTTCATGCTCATGCTTTCCATGCCTCTTCCATAAATTAATTCTTGGATGCAGCATAGTCTTAAAGCTCTGACTTGGCAGTTGGGGTTAACAGTAAAGCTATGCCAATAGTCACTGCCACATCAGTCACTTTCACATCTGTCACTATATGTTGCTTTTCTGCGAAGAAAATCTTGAGATGGTGTGTCAGGGTACTCAATTTTCAGGGGAGGTGGGAAGCTGGAGTGGGGAAACTTTATAAAGAGCTGTGCTGAGTTGATATCTTCAGTGTAACTCACAGCAACACATGAGACAAAACAACAATGGCAAAGATGTGGAAATGAGGGGGGATTCAAAGAAATTATTCATATTTTGTCACAGGTGCTCCTGTGGCTCCACTCATACTGCCTCTCCTGCCTGCACTTTGGCATTGCTGTCACTCACAGCAGAATGTCTCTGTGTAAGCGCAGCACTGGTGTGGGAACAGCAAAAGGTGGAGGACATTCCACCCCACAGAATGAAGCAGTAGATTTTTTTTCCCTTCTCCTTTTTCCTCCCACAGGGCATGCATGTCACATTTTCAAACAAATTGATCATACAAGAGCGAAACCAAGACTTCAGAAAACTCACCATGAGATTACTTCCCCACTATTAAAACAAGCATATCCTGCTATTTCTGTGCTGTCCACAATGAAACGAGAACTGCTGAAAGCTGTGTTTCCTGAAGAGCACGTTGTGAATCTCACTCTCCTCCTTTATCTTCATCAGAATGACATCAGAAATTAATCTAGCAACACTTTTCCTTCTCTAACAAACCCTGTGTTAGTGAAATTTTGCCTAATCTTTCAGCTGTAGTTGACCAGAGTTCAGTTAGTTGACCAGAGTACAGTTTCCTCTGGACAATAGGTCACTTTCAGCAGCTTCTGTTCCTCACCTGTAAAGAAGAGGCTGTGTGTCAAAACCCTTCACAGTGTTTAGGTCAGACAAAAACTTCTTAAGCTCTTTCTGCAGGGTGCAAAGCAACCCCACATGTGTTGCCATACTTTGGAATTGTAAGGTTTTAGTCACATAATTCACCACCCTTTTCAGCACCCTTTATTCCCCCCATAACATAGCCTTCCTCCCCAGGTACAGGTGACATTTCTCATTACAAATATTATTAATATGTAATATTTAATAAGCAATCAATACATTAACAAAACATGTTACATCAGTAACACAAAATCTCTCTGTAACACTTTACAGGTTCAGATATTCAGCAGTGGGAAGGTTTATCTACAAAAAGGATATTTCCAGGCAATTTAAACAGTTTAAGTCACATCTGAAAGTTTGCAAACAACAATTTTAGAGTAGGAAAGAGACTCGTGGCTTTACATTGACTGGCCTCTAGCCACTAAAGTAAGGCAGCTGGCATGAACCTTTACAGAGGCTTCTATAGAGATATGGTCAGTTTGCTCATGACCTTTGTATACTGGAGCTGCAATATTTGTAATCCTGAAGAACAGGCAGCTGCACAAAGTAAACAATGATGGCACCCGCCACATGGAAGCTGAGCCACGTGGCAAGAACTGCTCTGGAGGAAAGCCTTCCGGAGACTTTTGCAGCTTGGCTTTTAGGGTGCTTTGTTGCCAAAGGCTTTTGCAGAACATGGTGAGATGGCTTCTTGGTTTGTGGGGTATATTTGGCATGGCTTTGACAGCTAGGTGGTTTGCTTACTGGCTCACAGGGTGTTTCCGTGGTGCTGGGGCAGTTTGTCCTGATGTCCTGATGTAATACAGAAACACAACTCCCCTCCCAGAAACCTGAGTCCCCAGGAGGGGATCTCAACCACCCCTGCACCTTCCCCCTACCCCTCTCAACCTTACTCCAGTCCCAAGGAAGAATGAAGGTTTGGCCAGGGGGTTGGGAAGCAAAGTGGATTAGAAAAAGAAAATGGAGGGTGAGGTTAGAGAGTGAGATCCAGCTTGGAGCTAGCCAGTGGCAGAGGAGAGGACTGAGAGAAGACTTCCTTACCTATGTTTTGCTTTTATTCTTATACATCTCAGCAAGCCGATGAGGAAAGTAGACATCACCATTGTTTTCCTTTCACAGCCTGTAATCTAGTTCCTTCTTACCAAAACATTCTAGCTAGCTTGAAACTAGCAAACCCACATTGATAAAAGAGATGTGCTGTGCTCTGCTGTGCTGTGCCTTTCTATTCGTGCCTGCTGTTGCCTGCTGCCATTGCTTACTGCTTTATTGTTTGCCAGTAAACTCCACTATCAATAATTTGCCAGGAACAGACTCTGGATGCCTCCATGTGATCAGCCTGCATAGCCAGTGTGACATTGTGCTGAGACTGTACATCAAAAGACATCCTGCCTGCACCTCAAAGTCTCCTGCTAAGACTAGAAATCCTGGAGACACACAGTGTCCAGAGGAGCCAGGAGACAAGGTCAGAAATTGTCTGCCCCCTTTCCCCAGAAGCCTGGGAAGAGTCAAGTCTCAGTGGATGACAAGACAGAGCTGCCTGAAAGCGTCTGGGTACTGTCTGAGTCTGTGTCCAGCCCTGAGAGTTAAATAATAATAATTTGTGAGTAAATGCTTAAAAGCCTCTTTGTAATTCTCCCACTGCCTTTCTGCCATAAGCAGAAAGAGCTCCTAGAGTCCACCCAGTGGGCAAGAGGTACATTGACTGCAAGTGGCATTTGATCACAGGAATCTTCTCCTCCAGTTCAATTAATGTTTGTATATTTTGTTGGTTATTGCTAGATCTAGATATTATTCATAGAATGTTTCCATGACCATGTAAGAACCTGAATATTATTAAAATTAGTGGTCTGGGGTGGCAAGAGTTCTGGATGGCAAAATTAATAAACAATATTAATCTTGGAAAAAATATAATCTCGCATTAATTAATCTCCCCTTCATGACACCACTGCAGCATCCAATCTTTCCAGAAGCTGGTGCATAGTAAGGTATGTGGTGGATCCATACTCTTTGGCCCAGCTTTTTACAAGATTGTTCTTAAGGTTAGTTCCATAGTCTGATTCGATTCTCTCTGGAGTTCCATGTGTCCATATGATTTGCTTTTCCAAACCCAGAATGGTGTTATGTGAAGTAGCACATAGAACTGGACAGGTTTCTAACCATCTGGTGCTGGTCTCTACCATCACTAGCATATATTGTTTGCCAGAATGGGAATGAGATAGAGTGCCACACTTGACCATACGTGTACTTTGACCACCACTCACCATACCATAAGGACTTGATTTGCTTAGCCTGCTCAATAGCAGCACAAATGTCACAGTTATGGATGATTTGTGTGACAGTGTCCAGGGATAAGTCTCCCTTCAACAGAAAGTCAAATATTTCATTACCTTTCTTGAAGACTTCCTCAGCTGTTCGGCCCCACACAATGATGTCAGTGACAAATTGAGATATTCTGGAGCTTTACCTTTCTCCAATGCATTGTGAATCACTGAGTCACACATCAGTGAGAGGAAAAAGAGTTTAGAGTTTGAGCCTTGTTTTGCTCCTCCACCACACATCTGGATAGCTGTGGACAACCAGGAGGGTAATTTATTCTAGTAATATCAGTACTGAGTCTCCTGCTCTATGATAGCTCAAATGTATATATAGATATCTACATCAGTGTAAGCTACTGACTGTGGAATGGACAAAACCAAATCACATCATCAAGAACCCTTCCTGGTACTGCTAGCTGCTAGTTACTTTTCTTCAGAAAAATATCTCATCCTACACCAAGATGATTGTATTTGTCCATCTCTGCATAATTTAGTTCTCCAAAAAAATCCTAAAAAATAAACTAGTAAGACTGGTGTAAAGAGAATACTTTCATCTAAAATAGTACTGTAGTTACATGCACTTTTATTAGGTCTGTCTGTGATGGAGTTAACTTCACCCACAGCAACACTCATGGTGCTGTGGTGCACATTTCTAGCAGAACAGTGTAGATGACACACAAGTGTTTCAGCTACTGATGAGCAGTGCTCACATAGCATCTTCTCCAGCCCACCCATCTGCAAGGCCAGAAGGTGGGATGTCAGTAAGAGGATGAGAGAGGACACAATCAAAATAAGTGACTCAAGCTGACCAAAGAGGTATTCTACACCATATGATTTTATGTTCAGCAGTAAAAGCCAAGAGAAAGGAGGAAATGGCAAGGCTGCATTCATTATCATGACATTTGTCTTCCTAAGCAACCATACTTTCTGAGGCCCTGCTTCTCACAAAGTGCCTGGAAATCATCTGCTGATGGGAAGTAGAGAGTAAATCTTTTTGTTTTCCTTTGATAACACATGTGGTCTTTGCTTTTCTTTATTAATCTGTCTTTATCTCAGGGATCAAACAGTTTTTAATCCTATTTTCTCCCTCCCCTGTCCCCCTTTCCTGCTGAGGAGAGGGAGCGATAGAGCAGCTTGGTGAGCACCTGGCAAACAGCCATGGTCAACCACCACACCACTGAATTTCCTTTCAGCTTTTTCTTTCTTCTACTTAACTAGTAGGCATCAGCAAGGCTGTTCTGTACTGCTGGGAATGCCTGACATGTCAGCAGGCATTTCTGATGGCAGAGCTGAATGTGTATACACAGTGAAAGTGAAGTGAGCAATGACTACAGGTAGAAATCATTAGCATCTTCAGTACACCGTTCATCTTCGAAACAGACTTTGCTTCTGGTGAGTCTTTTCCAACTGTGTAGGTGACAAAACCTGCTCTTAAAAAGTCTGGGAGATGGCTGATGTTCCTTCAGGATGTGGTGATGCACATGTGGAAAGATAAAGGTCTACACTGAAGAAGACAAAGCTGAGATGACTGCATGACTGCACAGTAGCAAAGGCATGAAGTGAACAATGTCTTTTATTCAGTTAAATGCTGCAAAAAGGCTGAATTCTGTTCTGCACTGCCCCTGGAACTGCTTAGCCAGGTGAAAAGCAGATGTAGAAAGCTGTTCTTACTTACACTGGAAGTGAAAAACAAGTGAGAAACTGAGTCTATTCTTAAGAGTATAGCATTTGAATACTCAGAGGCTGCACTGGTACTATTTATGGACCTAGGTTAAGACTCAGAAGCAGCCTCTGAACTTCATTGGGATGACAAATGCAATATTCAACTAACTTAAATCTGCTTCTGACAGTTATCATCTGGGTGTTATTGACTGCCTTTAGTTTTCTTTTGTGCATGTGTGTGTCTATGCACAAACCAAAGAAGAACAATCCCTTTATTTATTTCCATGTTAGCATGAAAAAGCAGTTCTTGGGGTTCTGCCCATTATTTAGTTTGTGTGTACATAACTGTCATTCAGAAGTTGCTTTTTCTTGTTGACACCCCAGCAGCTGGGAGCATTTTCACGGTCCATCTCAAAAGCAACATAAAAATAGTAAAAGAGCAACTTTGTCTTTCATCAAGGCAGGTGGCAAACCTTGCCTATAGGAAATAAGACTTCAGATAACCTCCTGTGTGCCTGTGTCTCCCAATGAGACATCACGTAGGGTATTGTGCTAGAGAGAACATGTTTCTACCAGAATCTACACAGCAGATAAGGACACATCATGTGAAAACAGCAACCACAGTGCTAGGTGTGCATGTTATCAGTAGAGCCCTGATAGTGCAGTGATCAAGTGGCAGGGATGGCACAAACACCACTCTAGCCCTTGAGCTCAAGCAACATACCTAGTGGCAGCTGTACAAGCAAGAGTTTGCTCAGAGGCATTGCTTTCTCCTGCAGACTGCTGTTAGATCTCAACAAAGACAGTGCAAAGACAGGCTAAGGGAGCTGGGATTGTTCAGCCTGGAAAAGAGGAGGCTCTGGGAAGACGTAATAGCAGCAGAGTGGGGCCTACAGGAGGATGGAAAAAACCTATTTACAAAAGCCTACAGTGATAGGACAAGGGGCAGCGGCTTCAAACTAGAGAAGAGCAGATTTAGATCAGATGTTAGTAACAGGTTCTTTACCATGAGGGTGGTGGAACACTGGAACAGGTTGTCCAGGTAAGTGGTTGAGGCCCCACCCCTGGAGATACTCAAGGTGAAACTCAACAGAGCTCTGGGCACCCTGATCTAGTTGAAGATGCCCCTGCTGACTGAGGAGGGGTTGGACTAGACAACCTTTGGAGGCCCCTTCTAACCCAGACCATTCTACGATTCTGTGATGACTCTGTGGTGGGTCCAGAGTCTAAAGACAAGAGAGTGATCAGTGCCGACCACAAGTGAAGGCATCACCTCCACTATATTTTGTTCACTGTATTTCTCCAAACTGTCTTCAACAAATAACCTGATCTTTCATAGAAAACATTTTTTAAGGGTTCTTTTTATGCAAGAAAGGAAAGAGGCAGAAGTGGAGAAGCAAAAGATTTTTTTTCTTTCTAATCAAGTAACTTTTTGGCAGTATAACTTTTCTAATGTGCCTTGTCTACCTCTCCTGAGCAAGTGCCTATACTTGCATCAATGCAGAACAATTGACTAGAAACAGAAATATCTATTACTCACACTCACAGAGAGACCTGAATTAGTTTTGCTATTTCACTCCTCTAAGTGTTTAGGAACTACTATTTAACAGGAAAAAAAAAAATGGACAGAACCACAGTTTGATCTTAGCTAACCTCAGCTGGATTGTGTGATGGAAAACCAGTTACATGCTTATGTTTTGCCTAATCTGGAACTTTCATTGGCAGAAACAAATTCTCTCACAAGTAGCAAATGGAATCTTTTTTTCTTCACCAAGAGAAGTCACTCAAGCATATCGTGTTTGGGAGCATTAGAGTAAATCAAATCTGATCTACTATGGGTTTGTACCTTGTGGCCAGTTATGTTAATTGTGGTTAAAAGACCAGAAAGGTTCAAGCTCCTTTTGAACCTTTTCCTGTGTTTGAAGCTTTTTTCTTTCCCACATAGGCTGAAGACTACTTGTGGATAGGGAGCGTGACAAGTGATGAGAACATGGCAGCAGTTAACCACAGCTGCTCCTGCATTCCTCTCTGCCTGTTCAGTAAGTTCAGTTCCTTGCACACTATTGCATAGGATGTCAAGTCTTGCCCCAGTGTGGTACAAGGTGCAGGATGTGCCTGAAATATGCTCTGGATGCATGTTCATGAAAAACCTCAGAGGAAAAACAAACTACTCTACTGATGGTTAGTGCTATCCCAAAGAACCACATCGGGTAGAGATAAAATTGAAAACCATCAGGGTGGTAAAAGTAATGTTCCCCTCCATTCTGGTCCTAGTATTGCACAGCAGAGGCTAGCACTGGCATTCCACTGGTCAGGAAAGTATGCACTTGTATTCCTTAATGGGATAGAGTTCTGCACATCCTGCTTAAGGAGTTTGCATTTGATATTCGGAGGCTAACAAATGCACTCAGTCTTGTGTTGTTCAATACCAAAGAAAGCCTCTCAGAAGATGCACGGTTAAGCTGAGGCCAATGAATTTTATTCTTTTGCAGTGTGGTGTTTGCTGTCAAATTACCTGCACTTGGCTGAATTCAGACTTCATTCAGAGACCATTGAAGCTGATAGCAGTCTTTCCATTGTCTTTGGTCTGCCACAGACAAAAGACCTCACAAAGGAAACACAGAAAGCATACGAGCTAAAGCTGGGAACTGATGCAGTAGGCAGCACACCAGGTGTGTACGAGCAGTTATGATCCCTGTGATTCACATCAATTCACAGCAGCCACATTCCCTTGTGTGTACTTTACACATGCTTAAAACCTAAATAATTGTAGGCAACAACAAACATTTGCTTTCGCAATGGCAGCAGCTGATAAAATGTGATGGCATTTTATTAAGAGTTCAGTGAGATTGTTTTGCTTTGTTGTGTGAAACTCATTAACTGAAATGAAAGCTGCAGTATCTCAGAGGTTCAGGTATACTGTTGCACTTAGCATGCTTGAGACTTCTTGGTTTTGTGGTGCTTTTAAAAATTATTATTGTTATTATTTGTCTGTATTGACAGAAGTTGGTGTATAGATGTCAGGAAAGGGGCCTTGCTGCAACTTATGTATTGGTAGAAGGGCACGTGCTTCAGCCTGCAGTGAGCATATTGTTTATGACTGCTTAATGCCTTGGGTCATTTTGTCTCAGAGCTGTGGTGTCCTTTATTTTGGAAGAATGTGTGCTACTGTAGCTAAGCATCTGCACTGAATTGATCAATAACAGCTTTTCCAGGAACAATTACTTGCACCAGACCTGTTTGGTATAGGAAGAAGGCTCTACGGGTTTATGAGGTTTGGGATTTATAGGACATGGGAGGTTACTCTTCCCTTGTACTTAACACTGGTCAGACCACACCTTGAGTACTTGAGTACTGTGTCCAGTTCACTGTTCTCAAGTCAAGGGAGATGTTGAGATACTGAAACGTGTCCAGAGAGGGATGGCGAAGCTGGTGAGAGGCCTGGAACACAAATCCTGTGAGGAGAGGTTGAAGGAGCTGGGGTTGGTTAGCCTGGAGAAGAGGAGGCTCAGGGGGACCTCATTGCTGTCTACAACTACCTGAAGGGAGGCTGTAGCCAGGTGGGGGTTGGTCTCTTCTCCCAGGCAACCAGCAACAGAACAAGGGGACACAGTCTCAAGTTGTGCCAGGGGAGGTCTAGGCTGGATGTTAGGAGGAAGTGGTGTGAAGGGGTTTGTCTGGGCTTTGGGGGAATGAAATATGAGGCTGAATTTAAAAGGGTTTAAATAATTTAATATTATATACACAAGGAATTAACCCCTTTTCCCCAAACTATATACAGCTATCCCACACAAGTTCTTTGTATGTGGTTGTGAAATTATATTACAGAACATCTATTTACAGCAAAATTGGGAATTTAGCAAAGGTTATGGAGAGGTTTAGATAGAAAGTTCCGTAGCATAAATAAAGGTGCCACGGGTAAAGTTACTGAGAGTCTATGCTGGTTTAAATCGAGTTTGCTCAGTTACTCACTGGCTGGAGTCAGTTTCGGTGGTCCTAAATATCTGCGGCAAAGCCACGTTGTTAACCCTCATGGGTTTGTATAGTTCAGCTCAGGGATTATTGGGGCGCGCTGTCCGGAGCTTCCATGGGCACAGTCAAGCTGGGAACTGCAGGCTGGAGCGGCGGCTGGCCAGGAGCACCTTGGTCAGTTTCCCTGGGCTGGTGCGAGGTGCCGTGGGCTGGAATCATGCAGCAGCGGTGGTCCACAAAAGCAGCAAAGCAGCTAGGAGCGGCGGGTGGAGAGGGTAGAGGAGAGGTGGCAGGAACACTGAATTGTCCCTTTTATGAGGTATGGCCCCGAGATTGATGGTCCTTGGCCACAATTCTGTCCAATGAGGGTCTGGCAGCAGGCCAAAATGTACCAAATAAGGTGAAATCCAGGGGTCTGGTACCCCCAAATATGGAGAGGGGTCAGGTGGATTCCCCACTCTAGGTGCGTGAGCTTACATAAGGTGTTTACTTCAACCTTCAAGCAGGCCAGGCCAGACTGGAAGGCGCCAGTCCTATTGTGCTCCTTTGTGCCCCTTAATTTGTTTTCCCCAGGTTTGGCCAGGACAACACCTTTCAGGGGCACAACGTGTCCAGGCATGAATAGATTTGTAAACACGGCCATTTGGGGCCTGTGCAACCCTCCACCACAGGAAGTTCTTGCCAGAGAGAGTGATTGGCATTGGAATGGGCTGCCCAGGGAGGTGGTGGAGGCACCATCCCTGGAGGTGCTCAAGAAAAGCCTGGATGAGGCACTTAGTGCCATGGTCTAGTTGATTGGACAGGGCTGGGTGCTAGGTTGGACTGAATGATCTTGGAGGTCTCTTCCAACCTGGCTGATTCTATGATTCTATGATTTCAGGATGGTCTGTGCCACAAGGCTGAAAATTATGTAATTGTCAACCAGCAGAGAAGTTTTAAACAAGTCAGGAAGAAATGAAACTAGGTATTTTATCTCATTGTTATATGAAGAGAGAAAATAACTTTGAAAGAATTACTGCATGCTATCATAGAATCATGCAATCATTAAGGTTGGAAAAGACCTTTAAGATCATTGAGTCCAACTGTAACCCAGCTACCACAACTACTAAGCTATATCCTGAAGTGCCACATCCACACACTTCCTGAACACCTCCAGGGATGGTGACTCCAACACCTCCCTGGGCAGCCTGTTCCAATGCATTGACAGTCTTTCAATAAAGAAATTTTCCCTAATATTCAATGTAAACTTCCCCTGGAACAATGTAAGTCCATTCGCTCTTGTCCTGTTACTAGTTACCTAGGAGAAGAAACCAACACTGGCCTCTCTATGACCTCCTTTCAGGTAGTTGAAGAGCAGTAACACTTCTCATTGGCCTTCTCTTCTCCAAACTAAGCAATCACAGTTCCCTACTCCTCTCCCTGTGTAACATGCCCTTCAAATCCTTCACCAGCCTCATTGCTCCTCTCTGGACATCCTCCTGGACCTCCAGTGTCTTTCCTATACTGTGGGGACTCGAACTGAACACAGTACTCAAGCTGTAGCCTTACCAGGCCCAAGTACAGAGGCAGGAAAGTGTCCAGAGAAGGGAGACAAAGCTGGTGAAAGGTCTGGAACACAAACCCTCTGAGGAGAGGCTGAGGGAGCTGGGGATGTTTAGCCTGGAGAAGAGGAGGCTCAGGGGTGACCCCATTGCTGTCTACAACTACCTGAAGGGAGGTTGTAGCCAGGTGGTGGGTGACCTCTTCTCCCAGGCAACCAGCAATAGAACAAGGGGACACAGTCTCAAGTTGTGCTGGGGGAAGTATAGGCTGGATGTTAGGAGGAAGTTCTTGCCACAGAGAGTGATTGGCATTGGAATGGGCTGCCCAGGGAGGTGGTGGAGACACTGTCCCTGGAGGTGTTCAAGAAAAGCCTGGATGAGGCACTTAGTGCCATGGTCTAATTGAGTGGCTAGGGCTGGGTGCTAGGTTGGACTGGATGAGCTTGGAGGTCTGCTGGCTCATGTTCAGATATCTGTCCACCAGTATCCCCAGATCCTTTTCATCAGGCTGGTTTCCAGCCACTCTACCTCAAATCTGTATTGTTGCTTGGGGCTGTGAACTGAAAACAGTAGGGTTTGCAGGCTCTTGACTCAAAGGCATTTGTATGCCAGCATTTATCCCATAAGTCTTCTGTATGTCTGAATCATAACCTGAATGGACATTATGAACAATTTCATTCTGTGTCACGGAGCTTAAAATCAGGTTAAAATCAGGTTTCAGCCAATACAAAACCAGGTCATTGGTTATGCAAACAGGAGTGCAACAAAGAGGAAAGAAGATCCCAAGCTATGTTAATGTGCCATCTCTCCAGACCTCCTTTAGTACAGTGTAACGGTATGGGTGGGGTTTATTCCAAAATTAATATTGTTTATTAATTTTTATATTTAGCAATCTCAACACAGAAAAGTATTTCATAGAGGGGAAAACAGGGACTCTGCAACACTTAAGAAAAAAATAGCAATACTATAACAAATATCAATCCAACTATTAGAAACTGGAAAGAGGACCCTTGCAGTCAGTTGCACTGCTTGTCCACTAGATGCTCTAGAGAAGCTCCTTTCTGCTTAAGGCAGAAGGCACTTGGATTCAGTTAGAGAGAGGCTTTAATTATTCACTCACAAAATGTTATCTCCAGATTCCTGGGGTTAACTACATTTTCCAGAGAGTACCCAAACACTTGAAGGGAGTTCTGTCAGTGTCTTAATAGCCGTTGAGGCTTCTAGATCTTCCCAAGATCTAAGAGGGTGCTGAGAAAGAGGCAGATACCTCTGACTTGGTCCCAGTTCCTCTTGGACTCCAGACTTGGCATGGAAGTTTGTAGAGGTGCGGGCAGGATGTCTTGCAGATGAACAGAGAGTACAACGACAGTGGTACTTCTCACCACATTGTGAGACACTTAATGCCTTCTCCTGGTAAACCTGAGACACAGCAAGTTTCCAGGTAATCAAAGCTTGTACATCAAAGCAAAGCTGGTCTGAAGCACCTTGTCAGAGCGGAGCTCACTGAGGAAGTGCAGTGCACATTGTCAGAGCCAAGAAGACTGCTTGCAACTTAGCTCCATTTATATTATTTTCCTGAGTGTAAGGCTCCTTTGTTCAGAAAGGTTCACCAATCAGAATGGCACTTTGCCCAAACTGACCATATTAGGTGAAACTAGGGCTTGCTTAACCTTATTTGAGTGAGATACTAACAAGTGCATAAACATCTGTGGGTACCTGTTTATCACTTTGAGAAGGGACACAATGGCCCAAGCCTTTGTATTCCTCCTGCCCTTGCTTCCCTCATCAGCAGAAAGATGGAGCAAGCCAGGACATGTTTTAGGCCCATTGGCCTTCCATGGCACACAGTGAGCACATGGATAGACTGTCCTTGCTCCAGTCACAGCAGTCTGAAAACAGCAGTTCATACAGATGTTTTCCAAACTGCAGTAATGACCACTCTTCAATAAGGCATACACAGCAGCCCACCTTGGCTGCGACATAAACAGGTGGTCACTGGTTGGTTAAGATGAAATAGCTCCACATCTGCCCAGATGAAAACATCTTGGCTTGTAAAATGTGCAGAAACTCCATACTTGGAAATGTGAGTTTTAAGAAAGCCAATATGAAAGGAAATCTTGATACCAAATCGTTAAGAAGCTGTTCTAAGAAAAGAGTTCTTCTAGTTACACTTTCTTACCATAGGCACTCTCTGCAATTTATATGCCTCTTTGGGGGCAGATATCTTCCAAAATCATTCCTTAGTCAAGGTGGACACATGGTTTTGTATGCACGCCAAAAATTCCACTGTTCAAGCATTTTCCATATAAACACCTTTTGTAGTGTAGAAATGCAAAACTTTCTGGCAAAACATAAAATATATTCTTTACTTCTGCTGGTGCAGTAAGAAAAGCTTTGAAGATAATCTGTGCAAACAGCTTGAGCTGAGTCAAAAGGGAAGCTTCCAGATTACCTTAGCCAATTAACTTGGCTTGAAACCAGAGGTGTCTTCTTTCCCTCACTATTTTAGCAAATCTAACTTTTGAGTCTGGCCTATTTAAAGCTACGTGACGCAGCAGCTGCAGTAATTTTTCTCCCACTGTCTGTGGAAATAGAAGTTCTGTGAAAAGAGTTATCTGGATTTGTTTTCAAGTGATCTGTAAAGATCTAGTGCAGAAGTGACTTTGTGCATGTGTCTTACTAGATTCTGTAGTCTGACTTCTGCATTCAGTGGTAACCTTCAGAGAGAGTGATTTGCCATTGGAATGGGCTGCCAAGGGAGATGGTGGAGCTGCCATCCCTGGAGGTGTTCAAGAAAAGACTGGATGAGGCACTTAGTGCCCTGGTCTAGTTGACTGGACAGAGCTCAGTGATAGATTGGACTGGATGACCTTGAAGGTCTCTTCCAACCTGGTTGATTGATTCTATGATTCTGTGAACCTTGCATGCTTGTAGGTGGCCTGAAGTAACCTGACCTTTACACCCACGTGCACATACACACAGAGTCTTCTCAACTCATTTTGTCTCTGTAGCTGTCCCTTAAACAGGAAGTGCTCCTAGCATTTCCTGTGCCAAACACAGTTATCTCTGCTTCCAGGATACACAGTAAATGCAAAAAATAACCAGTGATTGGAAGAAGTATGTCCTATATGGAACATGGAAACAGTTTCTTACCTGAAACTGATGAAATACCTGTTTTCTCCCATCTAAAGGTCTCATTTCCAGAAGACATGAGTGAGGAAAAGTTACATTTAGACCAGTGCAGTGATGGCCTAGAGAGAATTCAGGCAGACAAATTGATATTTCATGCCAAGTTAAACTTGGACAGTATCAGCAAGTTGTTGACATAGCATTAGAATCATAGAATGAACCAGGTTGGAAGCGACCTCAAAGATCATCCAGTCCAACCTAGCACCCAGCCCTATCCAGGCAACTAGATCATGGCACCAAGTGCCTCATCCAGTCCCCTCCTGAACACCTCCAGGGACGGTGCCTCCACCACCTCCCTGGGCAGCCCATTCCAGTGGGAAATCACTCTCTCTGGCAACAACTTCCTCCTGACATCCAACCTATACTTCCCCCAGCACAACTTGAGACTGTGTCCCACTGTTCTGTTGCTGGTTGTCTGGGAGAAGAGGCCAACCCCCACCTGGCATTTCAACTTTTATTGTGAGTTTCTAAAAGGATGAAAAAATTATTGTAAGAATTGTAATTCATTTTTTCATTAGAGATGGATTACCTCAGAAACATTAATTTTTTTTTTCCAGAATGAACTGTCACGGCCCTGCAGATGGTAGTTAATGCCCATCATTCCTCCTCAGCAGTCAAACAAGGGAAGGACACATCTCGTGAGAAAGAGAAGAAAAGGTACAAGCTTCTGGAAGGAAGGTACTGGCAGTCAAGTGAATATCATGTAATCTGGTGTGTTTTTTTTTTCACTCTGTGCAGCAATAACTTACTGTGACAGTTTGTCACGTTAGCTTTTCATTTACGTAAAAGGGACCAGCTGTTGGTTTATTTCTCTGAAGGAGCCTGTAATGGAATTGCTGAAATATTTAAGGCATAATTGCACAAAATGCTATTCCAAGCCTTAATATTGATGTGTGTCTGTCAAGGAAAAATCCAGGATGTTTCCCAAATGGAAAGTGGGGTGAAGATCTGATAGATTTGGGAATGCAATGTTTTAAACATCTCCATTTCTATTTAGACTTCTGCTGCAGTAACAGATATTGTAGGGATCCTTATGTCTAATAGTAATACTGCCTCTTGACCACTTCTTTCCAGCCATGAAACTCTCTGCATCTGAGCTGTGATTTCCATGACTGTTCTAAGATATGAGTATTTCTCAGACTTGCATATAATCACCTAAATGTCGTGCATTAAAATAGGAGTAAACTAAACTAGAAATAGACAAGCTGCTCTCCTGTTATTAGAAGGTAAAAGACTGTGTGGCAAATGAGTACGTTAAATCAGTGAGAAACCTCATTTCTCAAAATGCAATATGTGGAACTCCTGCCCATGATAGAGCCATTTATTGTTCAAACTCCTTTTCATTGAGGGAAAATCGCATTATACGGATGTGTGCCATCAGAATATATTGCTGGGAGTAATGGCATGTGCATCACTACGTGCATTGTACCATCAGTGTTTTGGGTCACTCTGTACCATTCTACCCCCTTCTGATGAAAAAAACCTTGATAAAATATGCCAGTGTGCCAGATTGAATTGTGTTCTGCATGTGACCCCCAAAGGGAAGAAGGTCATAGGGCCATTCAAGCCTCATTTCTGCACCTTTTAATGAGATTCTGAAAAGGCTGGGGAGGAGGGAAAGACCATTTGTCACTTTGGAAACAAAAGAAGAGGCAGCAGAAACAGATTCTGAATGCAAATGAGACATTTTTCCACTTGGGACAAGCTGATTTCCATATTACCATTTTTTTTTTCTGTATTTGTCCAAATGCATTTCCTTTGCTCTTTTGTATTCAGAAGCCAAATGATGATAATGAGTCAAATTTCCACATTTTCTAAAGAAATACTGAGGGTGAACCTATACAGATTAATTGTTGCACTGCATTTTAATGGTTATATCTTTCAACAAAGCTGAAATCCACCAGACTTCGTGACCTGTGCTCAGTGTGTGCTTTGTCTTTTACTTTGTCATTGCACAGTGAAGAAACGCAGATAAGGTGGGAAGAAAATACAAAAGTATTTATATAAATCCTTTTTATGACCCTGACATTATGCACAGTACTTTTCCAGGATGTAGATAACATGCATTATTCACATAAAGAATGGAAAGAACAAGGAGATCTGAGTACATGGATACAGATTCAGCTCCCTGTTTTGGTGAAGTGCCAGCACAACTTTCTGAACTGCTCTCAGGGGCTTCTGACTGTTGCTGACAGTGTCCAGTCTCAGATAGGTTGATTCCAGTTGAAAACGTTTTACCATTGCAGGAGAGTGCAGGAATCTGTCAAGAAAGCAAGTAGGGAGAAGGTAGTAATTGTCTTTGTTAATGACCTGGTGATGGGGTGGAGTGCACCTTTAGCAAAGTGTGCAGGTGATGCAGGACTGGGACAAGTAGTTGCCACCTTTACATCGTTCTCGAAACAGCCACAGCAGGCTGGAGAAATGGGCCGGCGGAAACCTCACGTTCAAGAAAGTGAAGTGCCAGCTCCTGCCTCCGGGGGGAAAAATTCAGTGGTGCCCAGTGATAGGACAAGAAACAGTGGGTACAAGCTACAACACAGGAGATTGCACCTCAACCCAAAGAGAAACTTCTCCACAAGTGAGGGTGATGGCTGCCCCAAGTGGTTGTAGAGTCTCCTTCTCTGGAGACTTTCAAAACCTGCCTGGATGCAGTCCTGTGCTTTGGCAGGGTGGCTGGACTTGATGATCTCTGGAGGTCTCTTTCAACACCTAAAAATCTGTGATTCTGTGAACTCCTTAAAAAACAAATGTTTTATTTTTATTCCCATGTTAAGCCTGGCCTTTGATCACCGAAGCAGGTGGGGGAGGGATCAAACCTGATCAGACTGCTCATGGCACAGACCTACCCCAGCCCTCAGAAATTAGAAGTCGAGCTAGAAGCACTAAAATTAATATCTGGCATTTGGCTTCCATCTTCCTTGCTGATACTTCTTGTGAATGCCCATAGTACACAAGAGAAGTTGTGTAGTCATGCACAGTCTTCCCTCTGTCCCCTGGTACCTTTTCCTCATATTATTGTCAGCTTTGTCCAGTCATAAATGATAATCTGAGGAATTATAGAATTAAATGAATTATTAGTCATCCAAATACTGGCACTATTTTCTCTTCTTCTCAATTCCTGGATCTGTGAATTTGTTCTCATCTTTAGCAATTAAAACATCTTTCCTGGGGCAAACAAAAGGAAAATAATACAATAATAAAATGAGAATTCTTGCATCTGCCTGATGCTATCTTGGCACCAGATGATGACAGATACATTAAATAATAAAAGACCTTTGTTGAAATATAGACTGGAGTGGGAGGAGGCAGTTCAAAGAAGGAAAAACAATCTCTCTGCTCACTGTGGTTTGATAGTAATTATAGCAAAATTAATTACTTGCCCTTCACAGGAGCTAAGCAATTATACCACTTAGATCTTCTGAATTCTGTATGTTTATTTATTGCTGAATTAATTAAATACAGATGGTTTATGACTTTGTTACCTTAGTGCAGCTATAGTACAAAAAAAAATCCTACTGGCACACAAATGAAGCATCTGACAATACTGAGTGGATGAGGTACTCACTACAGCTCATCATGTTGTGGTGCTTAAGACTAATTATCACTGTCTAAGCTCTCCTCTGTCTACCTGGATTACACACTTCAGGCTAACAGTGGGGAAAAAATCCATCTGTCTTTACTCAGTGCTATGACTACTCTCACAGCATCAGTGTTATAAAGATCTGAGGTAACTCCAGCACTGCAATGACTTCTGGCAGTAGGTCTCCACCTGGGGATAAAATGGGACACTATGTGACAAAAAAACAGATAAACAAACAAACAAACAAAAATTATCTGCGGATGAGGGATGCTCAGAATCATTGTGCAAGTAGATTTCTGGTATCAATAAAACCGGGGCTGAAGCTGCCAGGTTTTCCAGGTGCTTTTGGCAGTGTCATCTGCAACGAGTTAAAGAAGATATTGTAAAGGCACAACAGACAGCAGAAGACATCAAAAGCATAAGACATAAGTGGAAATTTGTTTCACATTCAGAAAAGGACCACATCCATAGATATTAGAAAGGAAAACACGAATGGCTTTTGAGTCTCATTACTGTCTTCTTTTTCTCACAACGAAAAACTACCTTTGTGACCAAAACACTGCAAAACTATATTTAAAAAGCCAAGAATGCTGATCACCCCCTGCATGGCAACTCCTGCAGGTCAGTTTTGGTTAGGAGCAGCTTTATGCCCTGTATTTTGCAGCTTCCCTGCTCATCCACAGAGTCTCTTTTTTCTCACTTAACGAGAAATCGCAGTAGTCAGACATTTCGAGGGTGACTGCCTCCACCATTTGAAGAAGAATTGTTTAATAGATTTCTTGCAGAAGCCATTGATTAGGTGGTGATTTGTGCTGAGCCAGCATCTCTGTTTTATAAAAATGGAGCAAGCCCTTCTGGGTGTTTTAAAAGCAAGTATGCTCAGCCAGGCTTTAATTACCTCTGATCGGCTCTCTAGAAAGCTGCAAGGTTTTGAAAATCTGCATCTGAGGGGCTCAGGAGACTCTGCTCTTTGCTAATAACAGATATTAGTGCAAAGTTAGAGGAGTACAGTGCCTTTTATTTTCAATTTCCAGACTACTGCCAAAATTACAAAAGCTCAGGCATGTTGTAGTTGCCAGGATATAGAGTACTCTCATGAGAGTAGAGAGAACTAAAAAGCAAATCCTGCCCTTCCTCCCCTGTTAGGGTAGGGCCGCACTCTGGGGTGGCATGTAATAAAGAACTCACATCTCTTCAGTCATCCAAACCATACAGATTAGAATCAACCAGGTTGGAAGAGACCTCCAAGATCATCCAGTCCAACCTAGCACCTAGCCCTAGCCAGTCAACTAGACCATGGCACCAAGTGCCTCATCCAGGCTTTTCTTGAGCACCTCTAGGGATGGCAACTCCACCACCTCCCTGGGCAGCCCATTCCAATGCCAATCACTCTCTCTGCCAACAACTTTCTCCTAACATCCAGCCTAGACCTCCCTCAGCACAACTTGAGAATGTGTCCGCTTGTTCTGTTGCTGCCTGCCTGGGAGAAGAGACCAACTCCCATCTGGCAACAGCCTCCCTTCAGGTAGTTGTAGACAGCAATGAGGTCCCCCCAAGCCTCCTCTTCTCCAGGCTAACCCCCACCCCCAGCTCCCCCAGCCTCTCCTCAGAGGGTTTGTGTTCCAGGCCTTTCA
>NC_087309.1:28283336-28320836 GCF_015220805.1 Pogoniulus pusillus | reverse complement strand
GAAGGTCCAGGCCTGTGGCTTTTGTCTATTATGGTAAGGTTTGGCTCACTGCCAACCTGATTGGTCATTCCAGTGGTCAAGGGGCCATTAATCTTGGCCCACATTTAATAAATAGGGGTACACAGGTAAACAGTGTGCTTGGACTCCCTTGCATTGCTCACGCTCACTTGCTCATTATTAGGCTAAGACTTGCCAGCACTGCTTCTTGCTTATGCCTGTATGTCTGTTGGTTTTGCTGTTATTATGGAGCTCAGACTCCCAGCCAGCTGTGCACACTTGCACACCACTGTGGTGAGTTATCAGGACCAGATCCTGTACTGCCTGTCTTTACCTATGGAGCTCAGACTCTGTGCAGCTGTGCATCCTATTGCACACCTGCTGCCTTATCATTGCCTGGTAAGCACCACTGCTGCCAAGTTAACCAGGAGCAGACTCCAGTTGTCTGCACACGATCATCCTGTTTGGCCAGCGTTACATCGTGCTGAGACAGCACAACATCCTGCCTCTGCACCTGAAGGTCCTGCCTAAGAATCCCCGGACAGAGCATTCAGAAGAAGCCAGCAGCACATGGTCAGAGATTCTCCTTTCCCCAGAAACTGAGAACAGACTATCCTTTCCCCTCAAGCCAGGAGTATTCTAGCCTCAAAGTCCATGGGCAAAGACTCCCCTGAAGTTTGGACACTGGTAATAGGCTGTGACATAGCCCCGGAGGGTGATTATTGATTAAGCAGAAATTGTGAGTAAATGCTCTGATGCCTCTGTAATTTGTATTGCCTCTGCCATAAAGCAGAAAGGGCTCTCAGCCCATCTGCTCAGCAAATAGTATATAGACCCCAAGCAGTATTTGCCATGAGGAAAAATCCTCTCTCTTTTTGTAGTTTGAACTGTTTTCTAGTTATTAACAAGTTACTGTTGATATTAACCCTAGAATGTCTTTCATAACCGTACAGGATCCTTTTAATATTAATATACAGTGGTTGGGGGTGGTGAGAGTTCAGAATATTGAGTTCAATAAATATATATTTTTATAGAATATTATCTCACACCAATTAGTTTCTCCCCTCCATCAAAATCGGCACAGGCGGCAGAATACCCCTCCGTGACAAGTGGAAACAGAATTATTGTGATAAGTCCTTCTGATATGTTTGATTTTAGATTGAGGGGGAAAGAAGGATCAGGGAATACTGTTTTAAGTATCTGCAGAACTGTTAATAGAAATCATAGAATCATAGAATTGTCTGCATTGGAAAGTATCTCTGCAGTCAGCAGGGGCATCCTCAACTAGATCAGGTTGCTCAGAGCCCTGTGCAGTCTCACTTTGAGTATCTCCAGGGATAGAGTCTCCACCACCTTCCTGGGCAACCTGTCCCAGTGTTCTACTTACCCTCATTGCAAAGAACTTGTTCCTAACACCCAATCAAAATGTGCTCTTCTCTAGTTGGAAGCCACTGCCTCTTGTCCTGTGATTACAGGCCCTTGTAAACAGTCTCTCTCCAGCTTTTTTTTGTGGGCCACATCCAGATTCTGGAAGGTTACTATTATGTCTCCCTGGAGCCTCCTCTTCTCCAGGCTAATCAACACCTACTCCCTCAGCCTGTGCTCCAACTCCTTGATCATTTCTGTGACCCTACTCTGGACCTGCTCCATTGGGGTCATTTCCTCCCTGTATTGAGGACTCCAAAGCTGGATGCCATACCCCAGGTGAGGTCCCACCAGAGCTGAGCAAAGTGGCAGAATCACCTCTCTCTGTCTGCAGGCCAGACTGACATTGGCATTCTGGGCTACAAGTGCACACTGTCTGCTCATCTACCAGCTTCTCGTCTACCAGCATGCTTTTAGGCAGTCCAATGGTCCTTTTCTACAGGGCTGCTTTCTATCTCCTCATCCTCCAATCTGTGCAGATACTGAGGACTGTTCCAGCCCAGGTGCAGAACCCTGCACTTGCTCTTGTTGAACCTCATGAGGTTCACCTGGGCCCAACTCTCCACCCTGTCCAGGTCTCTCTGGATGACATCCCATCCCTCTGATGTATTGACTGCACCACTCAGCTTAGCATCATCTACAAATTTGCTAATGGTGCACTCAATCCCACTGTCTATAGCATTGGTAATAATATTAAACGGCACAGGTCCCAGTACAGACCCTTGAGGGACACCACTTCTCCCTGCTCTCCATATGGACTCCAAGCCATTGAGCACTACTCTCTGGCTGTGACCACTCAGCCAATTCCTTATCCACTGGACAGTCCACTCATCAAATCCATCTCTCCAACTTGTCAAGCTGGATGTTGTGTCAAAGGTCTTGTAGAAGTCCAGATAGATCACATCCATAGGTCATCCCTTATCTACTGACATAGTCACTTTGTCATAGAAAGCCACTAGGTTGGTCAGGCAGGATTTGCCCCTAGTAAAAACCATGGGGTCTGTCTTGAGTCATCTTCCTGTCCTTCATGTGCCTTAGCATGGTATCTAGAGGACCTGTGCCTTGATTTTCCCAGGCACAGAGGTGAGGCTGGCAGGTCAGTAGTTTCCAGGGTCTTCCTTTTTACCTTTTTCAAAATGGGTGTGATGTTTCCTTACTTCCAGTCCTCAGGGACTGCATTTAACTGCCAAGACTTTTCAAATATCATGGAGAGAGGCCTAGAACTACAGCAGCTAATTCTCTCAGGACTGTGGGATGCATTTCATCAGGTCTCATGGACTTGTATATCTTCAGGTTCCTCAGATGGTTACCCACCTATTCTTCACTCACAGTGGAAGGGACTTTGTCTCCAAGGTCTCCATCTTGTGGGCCGTCAACATGAGAGCCATAAGGAGAGGAGGTGACAGTAAAGACTGAGTCAAAAAAGTCATTGAGAATATTAGCCTTCTCCCCATCTGTTGATACAAGTTCCTCAGTCCAGCTCATAATTTATTTAACCTTCCTTTTCTGGCTTAACTACCTGCAGAAGTCTTTCCTGTGTTTCTTTACATCCTTTGCCAAGTTCAGTTCCAGCTGTGCTTGGCCTTCCTGACCTTGTCCCTACACTATCAGGCAGTGCTCCTATACTCTTCCCAGGATGCTTGTCCCTTCTTGCATTCCCTGTGCAGTTCCAGCTTGCTCTTTAGTTTGACCATCAGGTCACAGCTCAGTCATAGTGGTCTCTTGCCTTCCTTGCCCAGTTTGTTACACATGGGAACTGAGATCTTTTGTGCTCTATAGAAAGCATCCTTAAAGGTCTGCCAGCTCTGTTCTACTCCCTTGTCCTTGAGGGCTGTTTCCTATGGGGTCCCATGGAGAGCTGGAAGTTTGCTTCCCCACAATTTAGAGACCTAAATATGCTACTCATGGGCTCCATATTCCTTAGGACAGTAAACTACACTAGTACATGACTGCTGCAACCCAGGCTGCCCTCAACTTTGACATTTCTGATGACTTCACTTGCATTTGTGACCAACAGGTCCGATAACGCATCCCCTCCTGTAGGGCTGTTAATTTCTTGTCTTAAGAAGCTGTCATCTAGGCACTTCAGGAGCCTCTTGGATTGCCTGCAGCTACCTGTGCTACTTTCCCAACAGAAGTCAGGGTGGTTAAAATCCCCTAGAAGGATAAGATCCTGTGACCATGATCTCTACTCAAGCTGGAGTAAGAAGGCTTCATCACTAGGCTCTGCTTGACTGGGTGGCCTGTAGTAGACTCCTACCACAAGGCTCTCTTTGTTGTCCCCACCCCCAATACCTACCCATAAGCTTTTGACCTACTTGTGGTATTATTTAGCAACAACTCTTCACACTTTATCCACTTCTTTACATAGAGGATATCTCCATCCCTTCTTCCTCTCCTGCCTCTTCTGAACAGCCACACTTCAGTCACAGGATTCATTCCCCCAGGTTTCTGTAATTGCATCTATGTCATAGCTTTCCTGTAGCAGGGTAGCTTCCAACTCCTCTTTGTTGCTCGTGCTGTGTGCATTGGTGTAGACGCACTTCAGCTGGGCTGCCAGCCATGTCACCTTCTCAGAGGGACATACCACTGTTCCCCCAAGGCATTTAAGGGGACATACCCCCCTGTTTCTTGTCATCTCAGAGGCCCTTGGCTCAGCTCTAAGACTTTGCCTTTACAGTAGTGTTCACAGCATGCTTCAGGGCAACAGTCTGGAGGCTATTACTACCATTCCATCCTTTCAGCTCTGGTGTATCTTCCTGCCACTTGTCACAGACAATTGTGATACTGTTATCATCTCCCACCTCAAATGAAATGACAGACTAAAGGCTGTCCTTAGGCTCATCTCTATAGTCCCTGGTTTTAACTCCCTCCCCTTTGAGCCTAGTTTAAAGCCCTTTCAATGAGCCCTGCCAAGTCATGTGCCAGGATCTTTTCCCCCCTCTGAGACATATGTACTCCATCTGCTGCCAGCAGACCTGGTGCCATGTAGTTCCTCAAGACCAAAAATCCAAAACTTCTGTTGGTTGCACAGGCCTCTGAGCAGCTTGTTAATCATGCATAATTTCCTATTCCTTTCAGTATTCTTTCCTGCCATGGAGGGTATTGATGAAAAAACTACTTGTGCCCCAAATCCTTCAATCAGTCTCCTCAGTGCCTTCAAGTCCTTTTTGATTGTTTTTAGATTCCCGATTTTGACATCATTGCTTCCCAACCTCATGGTTCATAACACTTTGTCTCATTTAAACAACTCTGTTTACGAATCTGATTACACAGGAATCAGTAAAGCTAAGCCTGCAAAATGCTTTAAGTTAGCCTTTTGCTCTGAATTACTGAATTTCTAAGCATGTCACTGCATTTAGCGACACAAGGGAATTGGAATGAACTCCTTCCAATAACAAATGCATCTGTTTTTTTTTCATCAAAATCATTAAACTCTTATCACACACTTGCGTATCATACAGCACACATGTCTCATTCCAGCTGTGCAGATGAATAGGTAGGGATATTTCTTTCAGTACAAGGCTTGGTTTTGAACACTGGTCTCCTTCTAACGCATCAGATTCTGTGTGCCTCAAGCTGAACGGACTTTTTACAACAAAGAAAGTGACTCTTACCGGGAGACCGTTGGGTGTTGCAGGGCTGCGTAGTCTGCTGGAAAGCATTGCAGAATTTCATGGTAATACCAGAAGAACACACTGCATATTAAATATCCCAAGTATATTGATCAGAAATCACACCTTTTTGGATCATTTGCACTCCCAAACCCAGTTTGGTACCAGCTGATATCAAACTCAGCTTTGTTTTGCTGTTGTAGTTTCACTATTGTGAAGCAATAGGTGACAGAACTGGAGGATGTACCTCCAGCACAGCCTGGGGCTCTCTTGATGTGCACCTGCATCACATGCTTTCAGCCCATTTGCTGCCACCAGCAAGTCTCTGGCAGAATTGTTTACTGAGTCTCAGATCAGCAAAAGATGAAATAAACCCCAGTTCCTGGTTTGCCCTTATTGATAAAGCTGGGAAATATAAATCTGGTAAATGTACAGAGAGAGAGGCAGAGCTCTTTAATGAAGCACTGCTCTTTCTTCCTGCTTCACATGGCTGTGCTGTTGAGGCAGTAAAACATTTCAATGTTTTTCAGTGAGAACACCTATGGATTCATGCATTTCAGCCAGAGAAAATGAGAATCTGGGCACCCTGGACTACACCTTCATCATCATTTTTCTTTATTCATTTACTGTTACTTTACTGTCCAGAAGTTGAACTGACAGTAACTGCAAGTTAATTGGTGCTAGCATCAAATTCTATTGTGCACCCAAACAGACCTGAAGACTGCACAGTCTAGTCATTACATTTCTGACTCTAGGACTCTAGCTTTAAAAATCCAGACAATCAGCATCCAATGAATTTCACCACCATCAGTTTGAGGTCTTTAAAAGCGACTCATTTAGCACAGTGGTGCTTCTGTTACAGACTCACAGATGTAGTGGTGGAAAGCTAAGGCTTCGTGGAAATACAGTAATTTTATGACAAATGAATAATTGAAAAATAGAACAACTTTTTATTTGGGGAAGTCTGATCAGAACACATCTGGGTGGAGCTGGTACAGTTTCCCTTTATCTACTTTCTGTTACTTACTGCAATGATAGCATGTTCTTTATCTAAACAGGCTCACTTCTATATCTGTGTCCCAATGGGAGTATGTTCTAAAGAATGACAGATGGAAATCAGTTCATCTTGTTTCATACTGGCCCTTGGGCTCAAGTGGTAAGTTCTTCTAACTCCTGATGTGATCAGCTCACAGTTTCCCAGAGTCATTCACTCTTTTATTCAAGCGTTCCCCTCTTACAAAACATTTACCAGTCAAGACAAAAACAGCTAAAATTTCACAGTATCACAGTATCACCAAGGTTGGAAGAGACCTCATAGATCATCAAGTCCAACCCTTTACCACAGAGCTCAAGGCTAGACCATGGCACCAAGTGCCACATCCAATCTTGCCTTGAACAGCTGCAGGGACGGCGACTCCACCACCTCCCTGGGCAGCCCATTCCAGTGTCCAATGACTCTCTCGGTGAAGAACTTTCTCCTCACCTCAAGCCTAAATTTCCCCTAACGTAGCTTGAGGTTGTGTCCTCAGGTGTGCTAGCCACCTGAGAGAAGACAGCAACCTCCTCCTGGCTACAACCTCCCCTCAGGTAGTTGTAGACAGCAATAAGGTCACCCCTGAGCCTCCTCTTCTCCAGGCTAAACAATCCCAGCTCCCTCAGCCTCTCCTCGTAGGGCTGTGCTCAAGACCTCTCACCAGCCTCGTCGCCCTTCTCTGAACACACTCAAGTATCTCAATGTCCCTCCTAAACTGGGGGGCCCAGAACTGAACACAGTACTCAAGGTGTGGTCTAACCAGTGCAGAGTACAGGAGCATTACATTGCCAAAATAAATAAGTGGCTAAAGTGCAGTCCATATAGCATTTCTATTTCAGAGAAGGCAATCACAGAATCACAGAATTGTTTGAGTTGTAAGACATCTGTAAGATCATCAAATCCAACCACAAGCTTAACAATACCGCAATCACTACACCATGTCCCCAGATGTCATGTCTATAGGTTTTTCAGCACCTCCAGCGACAGTGACTCCACCACTTCCCTGGACAGCCTGTTCCAAAGCCTTAACAAAGCAAATGAAATAGAAGTGTGCAGAACATTACCCAGGTGATGCTCCAGGTGATTCTTAGATGTTGGCAGCACTCAGGATTCCCCACACCACAGAAACTCAGATGGCAGGGAAGCAAAATTGCAGAGGCCTCTTGATTATTTAGGCAAATGTCACAGAAAATGGGACATATATATGAAAAAGAAGTACAAGAATATCTTTTCTTAATCCCAACCATGACAGTGAATTTCTATCTCTTAAGTTCTAGCTGAGGTAGCAATACCATTTTGGCCTAAGGAATTCAAAAGCAGACTGTATGAAAACAGTAGCTAAGTAAATCCTTATTTTAGTTATTTGCATATTGTTACTTCTGGAGTGAATTCATACTATGGAAAGAGGAAATTGTGTACTTCATAGTTTCTGCCTCACTCTCCTGGGATGCAAAATGCTCTTTGGTGCTTGCTTACGTGCCTGTTTGAGAGTGAAGCTAGGAATATGTTCAGCAATAGTTTTTTTACTTTAGTCATGGAATTTGTTTGGGAAAGACATGGCAGACACTGAACAGTGGCTACCTACACACCTTTGGCAGGCATTTTCATGAAATGGATGAACACTGAATGTCCCAGGCATTCAAAGTATGTGTAAAGAGTCCTTTAGTGCTTGCAAGTGCTTAAAGTCACCTCCACTTTAATATTCAGTCATTCATAGCCCTTTTCAGTGTTCATATCTGAAATGTCAAGACTAAGGTTTTTCAGCATTAAGCTTTCCATATTTCTCCTAGTTTGCTTCCTTTTACTGGAGACAGTGGCATGAAATACTTTAGCTCCCTTGGAATATTAGGAGCTGTCAGATTTTCACCATCCTCCTTGAGTTATGACAGTACTGAAGCAAGAACTGACAAATCCCTTGACATGTAAGGTCTAATGATTTCCATCAAAGAGAGATAGCAATCAGACCTAACTCAAATCAGTTCATTCTTGGATGACTAGTTTTCATCAGTTTCTGGAGAATACTTTTGCTTTTTAGGGGTTTGTCTTTAAGGTGCATGCATGCATTTGGGACATTATCACACTGACTAGAAAGAACACACTCAATTACCAAGACATACCCACTGCAGTTTGTAAATCCTGCATGTAAAACTTCAATGTTTCAGTGAATTTATTTACTTACTCAGTTTGTAATTCTGTTCTCTATTTGTTACACATGGGATTAAAATGAGCTAAGAGAGGCAGAGAAGATGAAAGTGGATAAAAATTGGCATATTAATATATTCAGGAGCCTTCCTGCAGAACTGCCTGCCTTTCTTGCACTGGTTGCAACCACTGCATGGAAGGGAAGGCTGCCAAGAAGAGATAGAACTTTGTATTGTGTCTGCTAAACTCCTGCAAAAAGTTGAGCAGACCAGAGGATGCAACTTATGGTGAGACCCACAAGTCTTTGATTCTCTGACAGTCAAGTTATTTTCAATCTATTTTCTTCACTACACCTGCCTCTTGCCCTCCTTTCCTCATTTCCAGTCCTCTGAGTTTTCAAAGGAATAGCTGAAAATGCATGCAGCTAGGGTATTTAGAGGTCACCTTCTGTACTAATCTGCTCGACAGCAGGGCCAAAACTGGCATGAGACACTACAGTTTGATTTGGGCTGTTGTGTAAGACAGAGATGTCAAAAATAATCACCAAGAAAACTGCTCTCTTGAAGTCACTGGCCAGACCCACAGCTCATGTCCCAGCAGGGAGCCTGCCTGGCTGAACTGCGCACAGGATCAGGAGAAAAGATAAGTGTATTTGCTATAGGTTTGCTATATCAATATTTGGCTCTATCTATTTCTGCTGTATCTGTATCATGCAATAAAGAAGATGCTACAAAGAGTGTGTTGATGGCATTCCAGCTTCTACCAGTGTAAAACATTGGCCTGAACACCCACACCAAGCCACGCCAAGCGTCGCTGTACTTTATCTGAGAGGTAGTACTGATAGGATTCAGAGTAGAAGATAACACTTTCCTGCCAAGGCCTTCCCTAAACCATGGGATTTTAGCACAATATGGGTGCACAGGCTGTATGCAAAAAGGTAGCATTTGTGCACATGCTTCTTGTCCACACCTACACCTTCCCAAGCTTAGTCATCTTACCTTTCTTCCTCTTGTAGTATTTCTGCATTTCTTCTCTTTCTTTACCTTTGGCCTGGAGTAGAGATGTTTTACAAAATGCTGGAAGTATCTTGCCACCCTTGCACAAAAAAAAAAAACAAAACACAACCAGATAAGATAGAAAAACTGTCCATTCAGTCCTTCACCATCTGAGCACTCTCTGTGAGAAGTGGATTGGGAAATGCCAGTCCCTTCTGCCTGTTATCCCATGAAGAATGCATGGGAACAATTCAAAGCTGTGCCAAGGAAGGTTTAGCTCGGGAATTTGGACACATTTATTCAGGGTCGCCCAACTCTGGAACAGGCTCCTAAAGGTAGCTGATGCCTTAAGCCTGTCAGTGTTTAGAAGACATTTGCTCAATGCCCTCAATAGTAAGGTTTAACTTTCTGTCAGTCCTAAAACTTTCAGGCAGTTTGACTAGGTGGTCATTTCAGGTCCTTTTTGACTGCAATCTATTCTATTCTATTCTATTCTATTCTATTCTATTCTATTCTATTCTATTCTATTCTATTCTATTCTATTCTATGCTATGCTATGCTATGCTATGCTATGCTATGCTATGCTATGCTATTCTATTTCATCCTATCCTGTCCTGTTCCAATCATGACCACACTGTTGGCATGCAGATGCTTGGGGCATTTGTCATCCCCAGTCACTGCAGTGTAGAAATCAAAAGGGAAACCTGTTTTTATGTTTCATTTGACTTTTCCTTCTTCCTTATGGAGAAAGGTAGGGTGTCTATGGAGATACTAAGTCTGTGACAGCAAGCAGAAGTCAAGCAGATAATGACAAATCTGTTTCAGCAGTAGAGCAAGGTGCAGCTGGGAGCAGAAGACAACAAGCTGCAGCAGAGAAGGCTGTTTGTTTCTCTGATCCCTTCTTCTCTGGCTGTGTGCCGGAGGAAGTCTAGGCTGGATGTTAGGAGGAAGTTCTTGACAGAGAGAGTGATTTGCCATTGGAATGGATTGCCCAGGGAGGTGGTGGAGTCACCGTCCCTGGAGGCATTCAAGAGAAGCCTAGATGAAGCACTTAGTGCCATGGTCTAGTTGACTGGCTAGGGCTAGGTGCTAGGTTGGACTGGATGATCTTGGAGGTCTCTTCCAATCTGGTTGATTCTATGACTCTATGATTCTCTGTGCTTTTGTTTCCCTCTTTCACATTGCAAATTCTGTAAGCATGAATGCACTTTTACAGCACACCTCGAAGCATCACACCTCAACTGATCCTTCAGGGTGTTAAAATCTGCGTGTCTGAGGTGATTTCTGGACACTTATTAGCAACTCAACTGTGGCCATCATGGTATCTCTGCTAACATGAACAATAAGCTGATGATGCATTGAACTTAAGGGAGTATATTGACTGATCAATTTGTAAGGTATCACAAAGTCTTTAGAAATAAGAATTAAATAAATAAAAGAAACATTCTCTCCTCTGCTTGCCTAAGGTGTATAATTTTGATGGATGTGAGTAAAACACATTTTATTCACATTACCAGTACAATTCAAGGTGTTTGTTCTGGGCATGTGTTGGGGCTCTTTGTAAAACTTTCTCAGGCTGCTATTCAATTGCAAAGAAATACTTAGAATCTTTCTCATTATTATTATTATTATGCCACCAGCATTGTCATCACAGTTATCTGTCAAAACATCCAATAGCTCAATTGTAGAAGATCCCAAAGGACATGCCAGAAAGAAAAATCCAATTTCCAATTATCCTGTTGGAGCTAAAATACTCCCATTATTACTGCGTCTATTCTACAACATCTGAGAGACTGAACCCTTGTGAGGGATACTGTCAGACAAATGTTGGTACAGCTCTTTGGGGTTTTCAGATGGAAAAAATGAAGGTGGCAGATACAGAATGTCCAAACCAAACAGACCAAAGCCAAATCTATGCACTCATGTAGCTGACAGACATAGGCTAATGCAATAGCTAACTGCTGGAGACAAATAGTCTGTTCTTTGCTTAAGCTTCAAAGCTTTGTGCTCACACAGCTTGTGCACCTGTTGAGGTGAGGGAGGCTGAGCACGCTTACTCTATAGCTGAGGAGAAGGTTCTTTGAAGGCCTCCATGCTCTCATACAATGAGTGTCAAGGTGTGGAGGAGCAGAGATGAACAGTATCTCTGTCCAGAGGAGCAAGACCAGTTCTTATGGTTTTCCATATTGTGAAATTAAGGTGCAAACGAGACCAGGTATCACCACAAAACTATTTATTAAAGGATAAGATTGGGCAAAACAGAGGGAGAGAGGGGGGAAGAGGGAGACAGAGAGAGAGATAAAAAGAACGATGGAGAAGAGAAGAAAGAGCAGGGAAGGAAAAGAGCTGTGATCATATTACCCTCAGTCGCAGATGGAGGGGAGAGAGAGAGACGGGTGTGCAGCCCAGGGATGATCTTCTGTGGAGTTTGTCAGAGTTTCTTTGGGTGGTGTGCAGCTGTGGTGGTCTGGTGGTGGTCCGCCCTCGGTGGTCTGGTGGAGGTGCCACTGGTGGTCTGGTGGTAATGCCACACTTTGGCAGGCATTTCTCCTGCCTTTTTATACCGTTTTCTGCTCAGTGTCCAGCTGCAGCTCCCCAGGGCATCTTCCTGTGTATTCTCATGCATTCGCAGGGGTCCTGTGCCACCGGGGAGAGAGCCTCCGCCCCCTCCCGGGCTGCACCTGTCCATACCCTGAATGCACATAAACCTTTTCCCTTGGAGGTAGCTGAGGTAAGATGTAGGCATCCTGGGCATTCCAGCCAGGGTGAGGTCCAGGAGTTTCGAAGGTGTTGTCTGTTGATTTGCATCCCTGAGCTTTAGGCCAAGCACCGAGTCTGAGTCCCAGAAGTAACAAAGGCAATCTTTATCTTTGTTGATTAAGGACAGATGATGCAATCTTTATCTTTGTTGATGAACGAGAGAGAGGATTTAGACTCTCACAATGGGACATCAAGGAAAGGAGATATTTTAAAGCCATTGCTGATATAGGCATGCCCTTGAAGTATTCTTGGGTAGCAAATGTGGACTCTCTGCAGAACAGTCTGGTTCTCACCACATTTCTTTACTGAGTCCCACATCAAGACTGTTCAAAAAGGCTGTTCAAGACATCTCTTAGAGCCATCAAAAATGCGGAGAGTTTGTTCCCTTCTACTTCACAGAATCACAGAATGTCAGGGTCTGGAAGGGATCTCAGAAGATCATCCAGTCCAACCCCCCTGCCACAGCAGCATCACCTATACCAGATCACACAGGAATGCATCCAGGCAGGTTTTGAATATCTCCAGAGAAGGAGATTCCACAACTGCTCTGGGCAGCCTGTTCTAGTGCTCTGTTACACTCACAGGGAAAAAAATCCTCCTCATGTTTTTCTGCCAGGACCCCTGCTTGTAAACAGGTTGTGTAAGCCCACACACACCCAGCTCATGTCTCCCTGGGGTAAGCCCATGTGATCCCCATATTTGGAGAAAGTCCAGGCAAGTAGCTTCTGCCTATTATGGTAAGGTTTGGCTGACTGCCAACCTGATTGGTCACTCTAGTGGCCAAAGGAGTCATTAATCTCGGCCCACATTCAATAAATAGGGGTGCACAGGTAAACAAAGTGCTCAGCCGCTCAGATGCTACCTTGATAGCTCAGCCGCTCAGACCCCCACTCTCGGACTCCATTGCATAGCTCCGATGCTCAGAGGCTCAGACCCTCATGCTTTGACCTACTTGCAGCTCACCTGCCTGCGTACCTTTCTTGCAGAGCTCACTTAAGCCTGCTTATATATTTATATGTGGAGCCTATAGTCTCCAGCCAGCTGTGCACATCTGCACGCCACTGTGTTATCAGGACCAGATCCTGTATTGCCTTTACCTACGGAGCACAATCTCCCAGCAGCCGCACACATCCTGCACACCCGCTGCCTATCACTGCCTGGTAAGCGCCACTGCTGCTGAGATAACCAGGAAGCAGACTCTGGATTGTCTGCACACATGGCCTGCTAGCCATGAAGAACCGTGCCAAAGACAGCACGGTATTCTCCTCCTACACCTGAGATCCTGCCAGCTGAGAATTCCTGGATGCAGCATCCAGAAGGAGCCAGCAGCAAAAAGGGCAGAGATTGCATCCTCGCCAGGAGAAAAGGTTAGAAACCATTTCCCCAGAAGCTGGGAAGATTCATCCTTTCCTCTCAGGCCGGGAGGATTCCAGCCTCAAAGTCCATGGGAAGAGATCCCCTGAAGTTCAGACACTTTCAATGGGCTGTGATGTAGCCCCAGAGGGTGATTTTTGATTAATAAGAGTTGTGAGTAAAAGCTTTAATACCTCTGTAATACCTGTTGCCTCTGACGTAGAGCAGAATCAGTTTTCAGCCGGCTGCTGGGCAGATAGCATATAGACCCCAAACGGTATTTGCTGCGGGCGAAGATCCTCTCTCTGTTTATAGTTTGAACTGTTTGCTAGTTAATTAACAGTTAATTGAAAAGTTCCTGCACATAACTTATCCAAGAATGTTTTCATAACTGTGTAACAAATATTGATATTAATATACAGTGTTTGGGGGTGGCAAGAGTTCAGAATATTGAGTTTAATAAATATTTTTTACATATAGTATGATCTCGTCTCTATTAATACTCCCCTCGGCCAAAACTGGTGTACTGGCAGAATACCCATCTGCAATAGAGATATTCCCTTAATCATCTTTGTGGCTCTGCACTGGACTCTCTCAAGCAGTTCTATGTGGTAACCTTTATGGGAGAAGAAGGCAGTCTACTTTAGTTCTACTTTATTTGTTATATTTCTTTATGACAAACCTAGGGATATACTTCTGCTATTGTCTGTTCCTTCTTCCTGCTTCTCACAACTGGCTTGTGATTGACTTCTGGGTCAAGAGATGCCTAACACAATTCTGTAGACATTGCTATTGACTTCAGAAGCTTTTTTGTGGATTTACCTTCAAGTGTTACCAAAGTATTTCCCCTCACCATTATTCTTGATGTGCACATTTTTCATACCTTTGCTTTCTGCCTAATTTGGCTCTTCACAGGAGGAAGCCTGTCGGGGTCTGGAGGCTGGTGAGAGGCAAGATCAGGGCACTGAAGAGTCGACTCAGCAGCTTGCCATGCATCAGTACAATTTTATTAGGGTAGTGCAGTGTCTTATATAGTGCTCAGAGGAGGTGTATCTAGCCAGCCTGGGGCTGGCACAAGTGGACAGTACAGATTGGCCCAAAGCCACATGCAAGGCGTAGATAGGTTTACCCTGTGCCAAAACAGCCTGTGGTTCCCACCCCAGGGGGCTGGCAGGGTCAGCCCTCTGCAGGTGTGTGTGGGTTGCTCACAGTTCACAGCCTAGCTTCCTTGCGCCTGCAAGCTCAAGGACATCTCCCATCACAAGTTCTCATGTTTACAGCTCATGCCCCACTGCGGGAGAACTCTCCCACAGAAGCCATACTCATACCAATGGAGAAATACACCAGTAAGGAGAGCATCATCTAATGTCAATGATTATTTAAAAGTGAGTCTCAGCAATCTTCATTACCAAGTTATTTCTCCCAGCCACTGAGTTAGTCTGTAGGCAATTACAGAATTTATACCTTATGAGTGTTAATTCTGCTTGCTACCAAGGCCATGGGACGTGTTCCTTGAAGCGACTGAAATCTTTCGACATCACCTGACTTCTCACTGTGAAAAACAGATCAAATTCCTTTTTTTCAGTACAGGTTAATGGAGGAATGTTACTCTGAGGACAGGAGTAAACAAAGAGTTCAGCACTGGCCCCAGATTAGACAGATGCAGTCTTTCACATTCCTTTCCTTGACTTCCACAATTAATGAATAATGTCACAGAAAAACAAGTTTATGGTCCATGTATACTGAGTATGTTACTGAATTTGACCCAGTAGACCCAGGAAGGTGGCAACTCATCTCAGTGTAGGAAGGAAGGATTGTGGTTACCTAGCAGTAGAAGCTCTCAAAAGATATTTTATCTATCTCAAAAAAAAAAAAAAACCCAACCAAAAAAAGAAAAAAAACCCAAACCCAAAAAAACACATCCAACCAGCCAAATAAACCACAAAACAACCATGAAGAACTAAGTTACAAATTGCATAAACATAAGGTAATTTAATTTTGTGATACTTCCATGCAAATTTGTTTGAACCACTTACGCCTTCTCCCCACCTGCTGACGAGAACAAGGACACATATTCATGTGGTCTGGTCAGCCATGCTAGTGTGCAACTCAGTAACTTTAAGGAATTCATCTTCCTTCCCAGGCTTTTTTGCTGTTGGGCTGACAGGGAAAGGAGTGGCATGGGAAGTGTGCTGTAGTTTTCACAGTATCACAGTATCATCCTGTTTCCAAGATGCAGAACCCTCTGCTGAGGAGCCATCTGAGCTGCAGCTTCACCAGCATTTAGAAACTACTCTTTATATGAACAGCATGTTAGTCAATTTCACTGCTGTTAGCTGTGTGTTTGGTTATCAACACAGGCCATTGAGCAGGACTTCCTAAACATTTTCATAGCCTCTGTCACCACAAGACACTGTCCAGCTCATTGTGCAGTGAATGAGACATGATAGAGCAGGATGCTATCCCTGCAACAGCCTGCACAGTTCAGGTACATTTGGTAGCTGAACGTCTTTTGTTGGTGTGCTCCCACAGGAAGGTGGTCACAGCCTCCCGCCAGCCAGGGATAACAGGACACGATCAGTGACCACTTGCTCATCTGAGAGATCTCCACGTGGGGAGTAATAATTTTGTTTTCTTTAAGACGTAGGAAGAAACACTGCAGAATTTTCCACTGAGGACCTTACTGTACTCATTATAGGACACTTTGCATAACCTGGGCAGTAATATCATAGAACCACAGAATAGTTTGGATTGGAAGGGACCTTAAAGATCATTCAGTTACAACGCTCCTGCTACGGGTGGCAACATCAGGTTGCCCAAAGTTCCATCCTCTCTGGTTTTTAACGCTTTCAGGGCTAAAGCCTTCAAAACTTCTCTGAGCAACCTGTTCCAGTGCCTCGCCATGCTTATGGTGAAGAATTTCTTCCTAAAGTCTAATCTAAATGTAGCTTCTTCCAGTTAGAAACTTGAAATGTAGGCAAAACTTCTTTTGCTCTCTTTGTTCTGGCACTTCTGAATGTTTAGTGCCATATTGTTTCCACTAACAAACAACTTCAGATGATCTTGTTTCTGCTAAGGAAAGCAAGAAGATGTAGAGAATTCAGCCAGTTGAATCACAATCAGTTTGCAAGCGAATGCTAATTTTCTCCTCTAATTATTCATGAGCTAGTTCTGATTCAAAACCCATGTAAGTGTGTTAGTGCAGTCAGAGTGAATTGATGTAGGTTTGATAGTTTGCCCTCATCCATGGAGCAGTGGCACTAACAGTTTTGCTTCAGAGGTGGCTGACATTCAGTGATATGCTGGCTGCAAGGTAACACTGTGAAAGCCACTTGTCTCATCTTTTTCATGGAACTGCCAGAAACAACTCCATAGCACCTTGAAAAGTAATGAAGCATGTCACAGAACTATGTAAAATAGTAGAAAATATTTTTCACATATAAGGAGGTAGAAGTAGGGAAAGTTGAAAAGACCCATTGAGAACAGAGAGGCACAAAGCATCTGCAAAAAAAAAAGTCTGGGAACCTTTGGCCTTGCATAAATGGCACTGCCTTTGATCAGGTTATGACAGGATGATACACTCTGCCAGCAATGTGAGGCACATGACAACAAGACTTCAACCTCAGTTCCTCTTGCCCCAGGTAAAGGGACTAAGCTTTATTTCCCTTCCACTTATTTTTTGGAGAAGTCCAGAAGAATCTAGACTCTCAAGGTTCCTCTGTCACAAAGACTCGCTGAATCTGTGCTTTCTAGTACAACTTCTGATCACCCCTAGAAAACAAGTGATGCAAACAATTTGGTTTGAAGCCTATGTCTTTCCCAGTTCTCCTGCCACCTACAAAGAAACATTTTAAATGACTTTGAAATCAATGATCCATATGAAGTCTTCACTCTTCTTGGATGTATATATGGACAAAAAAAAAATCACCATCAATTTGTTATCTCAGGGCAACTTTGAAAAGTTCTCTATTTGTGCCTTCAGACTGTACAAATTTGTGGTTTGTTGGGTTTTTTTTTTTCATGCTTTCTATGCACTGGTAGCACAATGTGGTTTCTCTGTTTGATATCTTGTTACATTCAATTCAGTAAACATAACCCATAAAATGAAACTGCATGGTAGATTTTAGAGCTTTCAGAAAAGACTATAGACCTACTATAATAACAGTGATTGCCCAGAACTCAGGAAAGGGAGAAATAATAATCATTAACAAGAAATAAAATATTGTACATATCTAAAAAGACAGTAAAAATATGATCTTGATATCTACTGATGTTTTCATGTGCAACAGAAATCCTGACTCAAGGCAGCAGTGCTGTGTGACTCCGGAAAGACTCTACTGAGTACCCTGGTAGCTTACCATAGGCCCTGTGCCTTGTCACAATACTTATCTACATCATCCTCTGGGAAGGTGACGAAATAACTAATTCTGAAAACTGTTTCCAGGCATGTGGAGGTGCTGTGGAGGGCCTGTAGGCCCAAAAATAGTCTTATTTATGCCTTGTCCCGCCTGGACGTGTTTTTCTGCCCAAACCAGAGGTAAACACATGAGCACAAGGGGACACAATAGGCCTGGTGCCACAAAGTGCCTGCACAGGACCCCTGATTGTAAACATGTTGTGTAAGCCCCCACATGCCCAGTTCATGCATGCCTAGTGCTAGGCCCATGTGATCCCCATATTTGGACAATGCAGGCCTGTGGCTTTTGCCTATTATGGTAAAGTTTGGCTGACTGCCAACCTGATTGGTCATTCTGGTGGCCAAAGGGCCATTAATCTCAGTCCACATTCAATAAATAGGTGTGCACAGGTAAACAACGTGCTCTGACCCTCACTTGCAGCTCAGATGCACAGCCACTCAGATGCTACCTAGATAGCTCACCTACTTAGATCCCCACGCTCGGACTCCATTGCATAGCTTGCCTGCTTGCATACCAACTTGCAGAGCTAACTTAAGCCTGTCTGTGTATATGTGGAGCCCATAGTCTCCCAAGCAGCTGTGCCCACCTTGCATGCTTGCTACCTATCATTGCCTGATAAGCGCCATTGCCACTGAGTTACCAGGAAGCAGACTCTGAATTGTCTGCAGGCGATCAGCCTGCTAGTCAGTGTTACATTGTGCTGAGACAGCACGGCATCCTCCTCTACACCTGAGAACCTGCCTGTATATCCCTGGAGGGAGCATCCAGAAGAATCCAGCAGCACAAGGTCAGAGACTGTTTCCCCACAAGCCAGGAAGATTCATCCTTTCATAGAATCATAGAATCATAGAATCATAGAATCAACCAGGTTGGAAGAGACCTCCAAGATCATCGAGTCCAACCTATCACCCAGCCCTAGCCAATCAACTAGACCATGGCACTAAGTGCCTCATCCAGGCTTTTCTTGAAGACCCCCAGGGACGGTGCCTCCACCACCTCCCTGGGCAGCCCATTCCAATGGGAAATCACTCTCTCTGTGAAAAACTTCTTCCTAACATCCAGCCTAGACCTACCCTGGCACAACTTGAGACTGTGTCCCCTTGTTCTATTGCTGGTTACCTGGGAGAAGAGGCCACCCCCCACCTGGCTACAATGTCCCTTCAGGTAGTTGTAGACAGTAATAAGATCACCCCTGAGCCTCCTCTTCTCCAGGCTAAACAGGCCCAGTTCCCTCAACCTCTCCTCATAGGATTTGTGTTCCAGGCCCCTCACCAGCTTCGTTGCCCTTCTCTGGACATGTTCCAGTACCTCAACATCTTTCCTGAATTGAGGGGCCCAGAACTGGACACAGTACTCAAGGTGTGGCCTGACCAGTGCTGAGTACAGGGGAAGAATAACCTCCCTTGTCCTACTGGCCACACTGTTCTTGATGCAGGCCAGGATGCCATTGGCTCTCTTGGCCACCTGGGCACACTGCTGGCTCATCTTCAGCTTACTATCTATCAGTACCCCCAGGTCCCTTTCCTCCTGGCTGCTCTCCAGCCACTCAGTCCCCAGCCTATAGCGCTGCTTGGCGTTATTGTGGCCGAAGTGCAGAACCCTGCACTTGGCCTTGTTAAATCTCATCCCATTGGCCTCTGCCCACCCATCCAGCCTGTCCAGGTCCCTCTGCAGGGCTCTCCTACCTTCCAACAGATCAACACCTGCTCCTAGCTTGGTGTCATCTGCAAACTTACTGATGCTGGACTCAATGCCCTCGTCCAGATCATCAATAAAGATATTGAACAGGACTGGGCCCAGCACTGACCCCTGGGGAACACCACTTGTGACTGGCTGCCAACTGGATGTGGCACCATTCACCACCACTCTCTGAGCTCTGCCATCCAGCCAGTTCTTGATCCAGCACAGAGTGAATCTGTCCAAACCATGAGCTGCCAGCTTGGCTAGGAGCTTGTTGTGGCAGACAGTGTCAAAGGCTTTGCTGAAGTCCAAGTAGACTACATCCACAGCCTTCCCCACATTCACCAGGCGGGTAACCTGATCATAAAAGGAGATCAGGTTGGTGAGGCAGGACCTGCCCTTCCTAAACCCATGCTGGCTGGGCCTGATCCCTTGGCTATCCTGTAGGTGCTTTGTGATGGCACCCAAGATGACCTGTTCCATGACCTTGCCTGGCACTGAGGTCAGGCTCACAGGTCTGTAGTTTTCTGGCTCCTCCTTACGACCCTTCTTGTGTATGGGAATCACATTGGCCAGCTTCCAGTCTTCAGGGACCTCTCCAGTGAGCCAGGACTGCTGATAAATAATGGAGAGTGGCTTGGCCAGCTCAGCTGCCAGCTCTCTCAGCACCCTAGGGTGGATCCCATCCGGTCCCATGGACTTGTGAGGATCCAAGTGACTTAGCAGATCCCTTACTGTTTCCTCATGGATTAGAGGGGGACTGTACTGGTCCCTGACTCCATCCACCGCTTCAGGAGTCCAGCTGTCCTGGAGACAACCTGTCCCACTATTGAACACTGAGGCAAAGAAGGTGTTAAGCACCTCTGCCTTTTCCTCATCCTTTGTCACTCTATTCCCCTCTCTATCTAACAAGGACTGGAGGTTGTCCTTGGCCCTTCTCTTGCCATTCATATATTTAAAGAAACACGGTTTATTTTCCTTGGCAGCCGTGGCCAGCCTGAGCTCCAAGTGGGCTTTTGCCTCTCTAATTTTTCCTCTACAAGACCTAGCAACCTCCTTGAACTTCTCCTGGGACACCTCCCCTCTTTTCCAAAGGTGATACACTCTCTTTTTAATCTTTAATTCCTTCAGCAGCTCCCTGCCCATCCAGCCTGGCTGCCTCCCTTGTCGGCTCATCTTCCGGCTCAGTGGCACTGCCTGCTCCTGTGCCTGCAGGAGTTCTTTCTTGAAGTAGGTCCAACCTTCCTGGACCCCTTTGTTTCTAAGGGCTATTTCCCAAGGAACTTTCTGAATTAGTTCCTTAAATAGGCTGAAGTCTGGCCTTCGGAAGTCCAGTGTGGAGGTTCTGTTGATGCCCCTCCTGGTTTCTCCACGTATTGAAAACTCTATAATTTCATGGTCACTGGACCCCAGGCAGCCTCCAACCACCACATCCCCTACCAGCCCCTCTCTATTTGTGAGCAGCAGGTCAAGCAGGGCTGCCCCCCTGGTAGGCTCACGTAACAGCTGGGATAAGAAGTTGTCTTCCACACATTGCAGAAACCTTCTAGACTGCTTCTTCTCTGCAGTGTTTAAGTCCCAGCAGATGTCTGGTAGGTTAAAGTCGCCCACCAGAACAAGGGCAGGTGATCTTGAGGCAGCCTCCAGTTGCTTAAAGAGTAAGAAATCAACCTCTTCTTCCTGGTTGGGTGGTCTGTAACAGACTCCAACCAGGATATCAGCCTTGTTGGCCTTCGCCTTAAGTCTCACCCATAATGACTCAACTTGATCATCTTTGATTTCTACCTCCACGACATCCAGAGCATCCTTAATATACAGAGCCACTCCCCCGCCCTTTCTCCCTTGCCTTTCCCTCAAGCTGGGAGGATTCCAGCCTCAAAGCCCACAGGCAAAGACTTCCCTGAAGTTTGGACACTAGTAATAGGCTGTGACATAGCCCCGGAGGGTGATTGATAATTAATCAAAACTTGTAAGTGAATGCTTTAATGCCTCTGCAATATCTGTTGCCTCTGCCATAGAGCAGAAAGAGTTTCCAGCTCACTCTGCTGGGGAAATAGCATATAGACCCTGAGCAGCACTAAGCCACAGGGAAAAATCCTCTCTCTGTTTATAGTTTGAATGTTTGCTAGTTATTAATAAGTTACTGTAGATATTAATCCTAGAATGTTTCCATGACCATGTAGAATCATTGTAATATTAAATATACTGTGGTTGGGGGTGGTGAGAGTTCAGAATATTGAGTTTAATAAATATATATTTTTATAGAATGTTATCTCACACCAATTAATTTCTTCCCTCTGCCACAATCAGCGTAGGCGAAAGAATACCCCTCTGCGACAGGAGGACAAGAAAGACAGTAGGAGTATCCAGCATGGGCTAACCAAGAAGTCATGCTTAACCATGCAATGACATGGTTGATTTGGTAGTTGAAGGGATATCAGTGGATGTTGTCTGCCTTGACTTCAGTAAAGCTTCCTACAATGCCTCCCAAAGCATCCTTGCAGGCCAGCTGTTGACGTATGGGATGGATGAGTGTCGTGGAAGGCCTGTAGGCCCAAAAAGAGGCTTATGTCTTGCCTTGCCTGGATATGTTTTTCTGCCAGGACCCCTGGCTGTAAACAGGTTGTGTAAGCCCCCACACACCCAACTCGTGTCTCCCTGGGGCAAACCCATGTGATCCCCATATTTGGGGAAAGTCCAGGCAAGAGCTTTCTGCCTATAATGGTAAGGTTTGGCTGACTGCCAACCTGATTGGTCATTATAGTGGCCAAAGAGGCCATTAATCTTGGCCCACAGTCAATAAATAGGGGAGCACAGGTAAACAATGTGCTTGGACCCCATTGCAGCGCACAGCTCAGCTCTGACTCACCGGCACAGCTCAGACACGTGCTCTGACCCTCACTTGCAGTGCTCAGCCACTCAGACCCCCATGCTCAGACTCCATTGCATAGCTCCGATGCTCAGAGGCTCAGACCCCATGCTTTGACTCACTTGCAGCTCACCTGCCTGCGTATCTTTCTTGCAGAGCTCATTTAAGCCTGCATATATATATATATATGGAGCCTACAGCCTACAGCCAGCTGTGTACAACTGCACGCCATTGTGCTATCAGGACCAGATCCTGCATTGCCTTTACCTACAGAGCTCAGACTCCCAGCAGCTGCACACACTTTGCATGCCCACTGCCTATCATTGCCTGGTAAGAGCCACTGCCGCTGAGATAACCAGGAAGCAGACTCTGGATTGTCTGCACACACACACGGCCTGCTAGCCATGAAGAACTGTGCCAGAGATAGCACAATATTCTCCTGCTCCTTATGTCTTGCCAGCTGAGAATTCCTGGCTGTAACATCCAAAGGCGCCAGCAGCATCAAAGGCAGAGATCACCTCTTCACCAGGAGAACAAAGGTTAGAGAAAACCTATTTCCCCAGAAGCTGGGAAGATTCATCCTTTCCCCTCAAGCCAGGAGGATTCCAGCCTCAGAGTCCACAGGCAGAGACCCTGGAGAATTGGACATTAGACACAGGCTGTGACAGAGCCCCAGAGGGTGATTATTGATTAATAACTGATAAGAATTGTGAGAAAAAGCTTTAATACGTCTGTAATATAAGTTGCCTCTGCCACAGAGCAGAAAGAGTTTCAGCCCGCTCTGCTGGGCAATTAGCATAAAGACCTCAAGCGGCATTAAGCCGCAGGGAAAACTCCTCTCTCTGTTTATGGTTTGGATGTTTGCTAGTTAAATAACAAATTCCTGTACATATTTTATCCTAAATTGTTTTCACAACCATGTACAGAACAATTTAATATTAATATACAGTGGTTGGGGGTGGCAAGAGTTCAGAACATTGAATTTAATAAATCTACATTTTTATATAAAATCATATCATCCCAATTAATTTCTCTCCTCCACCAGATAGGCATAGGTACTGAGAATCCCCCTTGGCAACAATGAGTAGACAGTGAGGGGGGTTGAGAACTGTCTGGATGGCTGAGCTCAGAAGAGTGTGACTGACTGACTTGGAGGCCAGTAAGTGATGGCATGATCTGGAGGTCAGTATTGCATCCAGTGCTGTTTAACATCCTCTGAGGAGGAGAGTGGAAAGAAGATGGATCAAGGCTGTTTTCAGTGGTGGCCAATGACAGGGCAAAAGGCAACAGGAACTAACTGCAACACAGTAGTTTCCCTCCTGGCATCAGAAAACACTCTTTCACTGTAAGGTGGACTAAGCACTGGTACAGGTTGTCCTGGAGAGGTGATGAAGTCTCTACCGTAAGAGATATTCAAGAGACATCCATAGACCCACAAAATTGTTGAGGTTGGAAGAGACATTTAAGATGATCAAGTTCAGCTGCTCACCTAGAGCTCATATTCCCACCAATACCGCCAAGCCACTACCACTAAACCAAGTCCTTAAGATCCACATCCACACATCTCTTAAATACCTTCAGGGACACTGACTCCACCACTTCCCTGGCCAGTCTCTTCCAACACTTGATAACCCTATCTATCTGTGAAGAAATGTTTCATTATATCCAATCTAAATCTCTCCTGGCACAAATCATCTTCTTGTCCTGTGATGTCATTCAAGATCATCTGTTCCATGACTTTCGCTGGCACTTAGGTCCCTGGATCCTCCTTCCAGCCTTTTTGTAGATGTGTGTCACATTTGCTAATCTCCAGTCCACCAGGACTGCACCAGTTAGGCAGGACTGCCCTAAAAACGATGGAGAGTGGATTGGTCAGCACTTCCCTGTTTCTTCAGCACCTTGGGTGGACTGCACTTTGTCCCATAGACTTCCGTGTGTCTTAACAGTGTGGCAGGTCACTAAGCATTTCTTCCTGGATCATGGAGGCCACATTCCCTTTCTGTTCCTTTTCTACCAGCTCATGAGGCTGGGCATTCAGAGAACAACTACTCTTGTTCCTACCTCGGCCTTCTCCTCATCCTCTGTCACTATGTTTCTTTCCATATTCATTAAAGGATGGAGATTCTCCTTAGCTCTTCTGCTGTTGATGTACTTACAGAACATTTTTATTACCTTTCACAGAAGCAGACAGACTAAGTTTGATGTGGACTTTGGCCCTTATAATTTTCTTCCTGCATACATTCACTGCATCTTTGTAGTCCTCCTGAGTGGCCTTCCCCTTCTTCCAAAGGTTCCTCTTGTCCCTAAGCTCTACCCAAAGTTCTCTGTTGAGCCATGCAGCTCTGCTTCCTCACTTTTGGGACGTAGCAATAGTCTGTTTCTATTCCTTTAAGATTTCCTTCTTTAAGAGCATCCAGACTTCTTCTACTCCTCTGCCCTTCAGGACAGCCTCTCAAGGGACTCTGTCAATCAGTATCCTGAACAGGCCAAAAGCTTCCCTGTGGAAGCCCAAGGTAGCAGTTTTAGTCTCCCTCCTTATTTCCTAAGAACTGAAAACTGTCATTTCATGGCCACTATCCCCAGTACAGTCACTATTCCCAGCCAATACATACCTCACAGGCTCTTCCCTGTTAAGAAGCAGTAGGTCCAGGATTGCACCCTGTCATAGAGGGCCTGTAGGCCTGAAAGCAGGCTTATTTATGCCTGCTCTGCCTGGACATGTCTCTCTGCCTGCACCAGGGGTAAATGAGCACAAAGGGGCACAGCAGGCTGGGGCCATAAGGTCAGTTGCCCAGGACGCCTGATTGTGTAAGTCCCCACACCCAGCTCAGGCCTGCCTGGTGCTGGGCCCACGTGATTCCCATATTTGGAGCCCAGGCCTGTGGGTTTTACCCAGTATGGTAAGGTTCGGCTGACTGCCAACCTGATTGGTCATTTCAGTGGCCAATGAGGCCATTAACTCTCAGCCCACATTTGATAAATAGGGGTGCACAGGCTCACGTGCAGCCTTCCCCATGTTACTTGCAGCTCCACCACATGCTTTCTTGCCTGCCTGCGTACTTCCTTGCAGCGTTATGCCTGCCTTTGTATGAGTGCCTGGTGTGTGCCATTGCCATAGGTTGCCAGGAGCAGACTCACTTGTCTGCGTTCGATAGGCCTGAGGAGCAAGCGTTGGACCCGTGCTCAGACTGCACAGAATCCTGCCTCTGCACCCAGAGACCCTGCCTGTGAACCCCTGGTGAGAGCAGCCATCAGGAGCCAGCAGCAAGGTCAGAGACTCTTATTTCCACTGAAACCGGAGGATTCCAGCCTCAAAGTCCACAGGCAGAGACCCTGAAGGATTGGACACTTGCAATAGGCTGTGACATAGCTCTGGAGGGTGATTTCTTATTAATCCAAATTGTGAGTAAATACTTGAATGCCTCTGTAATTTCTATTACCTCTGCCATAAAGCAGAAAGCAGATTATAGTGTAAGACCCCAAGTGGCATTAAGCCGCGGGGAAAACTCTCTCTCTGTTAATAGTTTCAATGTTTGCTAGTTATGAATAAGTTTCTGTAGATATATATTCTCATAATGTCTTCATAACTGTGTAAAGAACAATTTAATATTAAAGTTCAGTGGTTGGAGGTGGCTAGAGTTGAAATATTGGAAGATAATATTTTATTTTTATAAATATCCTCTCACATTAATTAATTTCTCCCCTCTGCCTAATTGGCCTAGGTCGCAGAATACCCCTCCGTGACACACCCGGACATGGAATTAGGCAAGCAGCTGTATGTGGCCCTGCATGAGCAGAAGATTAGACTAGATGACCTCCACAAGTCCCTCGACAACAACCACTCCGTGTTTCTACAAAGATTCCAGATCCTATTAGCATTTTGGCAGCTATTCCCCACACTAAGTAATTTCTGTGTCTCAGCAAAATGGAAATACTTGTATTTCATTTGTCAGCATCACAGCACAAAAGTAATATTTATATTACAGACCATTTAAAAGACACTGAACTAACCCCTAAGATACATTAAATGGCTTCAGCAAGTGTTAGTATAGCAGCCCAGGAGAAATTATCTGGATAATTAAAATCTGTCCTTCTTGGATTGAGAAAGAATTTTAAAACTTTATCTGCACAATACTAAAGAAAGTCCATGCTTTAATTTCTATGATGCATATTACAACTTTCTAACACAAGTGCAAACTTTTCTGCCAACAAAACTGTAAGGATTTGAGACTACAAACTAGTAAGCCCTAACAAATTACATCAGTGTCACATCTGCCCTAGTACTCTTGCTTCTGACAGTAGCTGAAGGGGAAGTTACTCAGGCTAAGCACATGCCCCTTCTTACTATCTGCAGTCTATTACTCTTTGATTCCCCAGGACCCATAACTGTTGAATCAGGAAAGAAGAAAGCTTGCCAAGGCTTTCTGAATCTGTTTATAGACCTGTTGGCTGTTAATTTGCCTAATCCCTTTTTGGAGCAGCTGCTACTATCTGTCTTCACAGTCTGCTGGGATAACAGCATCCAGAAGAGTGATACACTCTGTGCATAGAATTTTCTCTTTATCTGCTTCAAACTGATCTCCTGGTGGTTTTGACAGGCTCTCTCTACATCTCAAATTGCACTGAGTGGAGAAGAGGAGTTTGATGTTTACCTGATCTGCAGCTTTTTCCCCTATTTCTTGAGCACAAGAATATCTTAATGTGGCACTACTTGGCTCATGTTCCCTGCTCCATGATTAAAATTAATTTAATGTTTGGTTTTGTTACAAAACAGCCCATGTAACAGAACCTTTTCAATTTACAAGCATAGAATCATAGAAATGCTTCAGCTGGAAAAGATCTTCAAAGTCACTGAGTCTAGCTATCAGCCTAAGCACCACTCTAGACCAAATCCTGTACAGCCTCATCTCCTATGGGGTCTAGAACTTGTTTTGGCAGCAGACATTCACTGCACCCAAAGATGGTCTCTCTGCACTTCATTCTTGAGAAATCATCAAAATGGTAGTAGAAATCCTTCTTTTTAAAACCTGTCCAAAATCCACAGCTCTTTGAAGCTTCCCAACCCCTCTCTCCTTCCTGACCAAGAAGGTCAATGGTACGAGCAGAAGAAAACATTTTTATTGTTGATCTGTGTCTGTGTATTGAAGCCTACTGTGGCCGTTTGAGCTGATCCTCTAGCTCAGACATAGGGGAGAGATGAACATTCCAGGGATAGGCCACATAAATGGCAACAATAGATAAATTAATATAATTTCATTGGAGCATCAAGAACTTAATGTCTAGAAGCACAGCTTGTTCTCCCCCTTCACCCGCTGGCTTCTGCTGCTGCAGCTTTGCCTATCTTCCCCAGCTGTTGTTTTGGCTACTGCTGCTTCTGCTGCTTCGCCGCCACTTGACCCCTTCCCCATCTCCCTTAAGGTTATTGTATTGTTTTCTTTTTTTCCTTCCTTCCTTCTCTAGTTATTATTTCTCTGTACATTGTTATACTTATATTATAAGAAAATACAATTTCATCTTTCCCTGACTTTCAAAAAGTAGGGGGGTTTGTGTTGTGAATTTTCTTCCCGGGGGAGGGATCAGCCCAAACCCGGGACAGGACTCTTTTGGCACCTTAACGTGGGGCACGATCTTGGCTTGTCGTTTTGTTTTTTTTCCTTTCCCCCTGTTGATTTATAATCAGAATAAGAACATCAGGGGAAAATGAAGTTGTTTGATATATTCTGGCCTATTATTGCCTCAATTCTGACTCTGTCGGTTCAGCAGTGTTTTACAGCTATGGTGCACTACCAGGTGTGTTCATTCTTTGCTAAGATGGTCTGGGACTCGGTAAAAGCTGTGCTAAGGAAGGTTGGAGATGTTGTTAGGAATGTTTTAGGGTTTAGGAATGTTGTTGAGGGTGTGCCGTATGTGACATTGGTGTCAGAGACTAGGAGTTATTTGGAAGAGATGAGCTACCCAGTAGCATGCCTAATATGTGTGAACTTGATGTTTTTGGCTGCTATTGTAGGTCTGGTTATAGTGTGGAGACGAGAGAAATGCAGGAATAAACAGGCTGTAAGTGAGGTTTTTTCCTTCTCCAGAGGCAATAGTAGGGAGCTAAGGGTTAAAGAAACAGTCTGCAACCGAAGCGGGGGAGGGAGGGCCACGGCACCGGGCAGACGGACTGCTCGCAGAGCAGTGAAACGTCCTGCCTCGGAGCCTTTGAGAGGAGAAAAGATTGTTGGACATGGCCTGTACCTCACTGACCCTGAAGCATGGAGGCAGGAAACAATCTGGTTCCCATTCGTACCTAATAGAACGGAGGAAAGTAAAGGTAGAGGCGGTGGAACCCCTGCAGAAGTGCAGTCACAAAGGGCTGCTGCAGCGGCGGCAGATCTGGCTGCAGACGGTGTGGGCTATGGCAAAGTTCCTCGGACAGATAAAGTTGAGGAACTGGTTTGTGGAAAATGCGGCTAGAACGTTTTGATCTGTAGGAGGGTCGCTGACACCAGAGCCTCTGCCAGCAGAGAGGCTGCTGAGGCAAAAACTCTTTCGCCTGCAACCAGGGGACTGGAAGCGGTCCCGGGGGAGGCGGCGAGGTCCTCGGAGGGCGAACCCACTAACGCCATCGAGCCTGCTAATGCCACTGCTCCTGCCTTAGCCCAGTTTGCCTCTGCTGAGCCGGCTGCTGTTGCTGCTGTGGGGAAGGGTCCTTCTGCCTCAGCCTCAGCCCCACTACCGCGTGTGGAACAGAGCCAGGCAGACAAACAAAACTCAGATGATTCAGTGAAAACCACCTCCCAGAGTAAGACAGAGTTTACCTTAGATAAGGTCGCCCTTGCCCCGGTTAAAACAAGGAGAAAAATGGCAGCTAGCCTTGGGGGTCGAGATAGCTCAGATGACAATGGGGATAAACCAGAGCAGGGTGAACAAAAGGAAGAGGATCCAGGAGAAGGTACATCGGCTGTTGTGAAGGCCAGTACCCTTGTGGGCACAAGGAGTGGAAAGGCAAAAGCAAAGGAAAAACATATTCAGGAGACGGATGATAGTGACGATAGTGATGATGAGGAGGGAGCCCCGTTGCCAAGGAAGGAGGTCAGGCATATTAGGCAAGACTATTCCCGGAAAGAGTGAGAACTGCTGATGAGTTGGCTGAACAGATGCTGGCATGGAGGCATGGACACCATAAAAATAAACCCTCCGACAGTAAGGCAGTTGGGAGTTTTCTTGAGAGACAATGGCATAGATAAACACTTAGGACATCTCAGTGGCAACTCTAACCTCTGGTCATGCGTACTGACAGCTGTGGTACTGCGGTACCCTAACAGGGATGATTTACCCTGGAGACCCTTACACTGGAACACAATTGAACAGGGGGTTCAGTGCTTGCGAGAGATGGCCATAAGAGAGCTAATCTATGGAGATTATACAACAGAGAACCCTGAGGAGATACCTATGAGCCGAGCTCTCCTAAAGAAACTTATTCAGCTTGCCCCCTCTAGTTATGCCCATCCATTGGCAAGCAAGATGGTGGGGAAAGACGATGCAACAACTTCTTTGACTGTGGGTGAATTCGCTGATCAAATGAGGCAAATGGAGGATAGCCTTACGGTTAATGCTATGGTGTCAGCCATAAATACTATGACTGAAGAGATTAAAGATAGCATGAAACAACTCAAGGAGGAATTTAAAACCTCCCTATCCCAGTTGGCAAAGGACAGTGAACTTTCTTCTTCACCCTCAGAGTGGGTACATGTCTCGGCCATCAGGGATAGGCATCCTCCTAGAAGACCAATTCAACCAAACTCACTAAAAAATAGACAACAGTCACGTGGGTCTCTTTGGTTAATCCTACGTGACCAGTTTGGTGAAAACATGGATAAATGGCATGGAAAACCTACCTCTCTTCTCCTAAAAAGAGTGAGAGAGTTACAGAGTGAGAAGCCTAAAAGAGTAGTCGCCTCAGTTTCACCACATGACTCAGATGGTTCTGGTGATGATTCAACTAACACCACTAAACACTGTGCCAATTGCAATTGTAATGGCCAACATTAGGGGGGCCCTGCCTCTTACCAGGCGGAGGCCAGGGACCAGGAAGACAACAGAATATACTGGAATGTATATGTTAAATGGCCTGGTACCTTGAAAATTCAGAAATACAGGGCTCTAGTGGACACGGGTGCACAATGCACATTGATGCCTTCAAACTGTAAAGGAATGGAGTCTATTACTATTTCTGGAATTACAGGAGGCTCTCAAGAATTGACAAGGTTAGAGGCAGAGATGAGTTTGACTGGAAGTGATTGGCGAAGGCATGTCATTGTAACAGGTCCAAATGCACCTTGCATCTTGGGAATTGACTTTCTGAGAGAAGGGCGTTTTAAAGATCCCAAGAGTTTTAAGTAGACCTTTGGAATAGCAACTGTAGAAGCTGTTGGAGACAAATTGAAGTTGTCTGCTAGGCCTGAGCTCTCAGATGAGTCTGCAGTTGTTGGGCAGCATAATGTAGAGGATGTGAAGTTGCCAGTTGCCACCCAAATTGTACACCATCAGGCAGATCTAGCTGCCAAGGTGTTTCAGACCGATGTAAATTGTGATTTGGATTTAGATTGGGAACACTGAGGTGAACTGTTCTTAGCCCGGTGGGCCCATGATTCCTCAGGACATCAAGGCAGAGATGCTACCTACCAATGGGCACGGGACAGAGCAATCAACATCTCCATGGACGCTATAACACAAGTTATACATGACTGTGATATTTGTGCTACTATTAAACAAGCCAAGCGTCTGAAGCCCTTGTGGTATGGTGAGTGATGGGCAAAGTACAAATACGGTGAAGCATGGCAGATTGATTACATCACTCTACCTCGTTCTCAGACTGGAAAGCAATATGTGCTGACCATGGTGGAAGCAAGCACCGGATGGCTGGAAACCTATCCAGTTTCCCGTGCCACTGCGCGTAACACCATTTTGGGCTTGGAAAGACAAATCCTGTGGTGACATGGCACTCCAGAAAGAATTGAATTGGATAATGGAACCCACTTTAAAAACAATCTCATAAAATCTTGGGCCAAAGAGCACGGCATTGAGTGAATCTATCACATACCCTACTATGCACCCGCCTCAGGCAAATTTGAACGTTACAATGGCTTGTTGAAAACAACTTTAAAGGCAATGGGGGGAGGAATGTTAAAGAACTGGGAGAAACATCTAGCCTAAGCCACTTGGGTAGTGAATAGTAGAGGTTCTACCAACCGAGCTGGCCCAGCTCATTCAGAGGTCTTACAAAAGGTAGAAGGTGACAGGGTTCCTGTCATTCATGAAAAGAATTTGTTGGGCAAGTCTGTTTGGGTATTCTCCCCTTCAGGGGAGGCTACACCTGTCCGAGGGGTGGTTTCTGCTGAAGGACCTGGTCATACATATTGGGTTATGCAGAAAAACGGCAAAATACAATGTGTGCCACAAAAGAATCTGACATTGGCAGAAAGAATGTAGATATGTTGTTATGAGTTCTTTTGCAGATGATTGTGGTGTCCAAGGAAAGCCATGAAGAGCCCGCTACCCATGAGCATGAGCCCTGAGAGTGCCAAGAGTCCTGCTCTGTTCCACTCATTGAAAAAAAACATTGAGCTAGCCAACGCCTGAGACAGACGGAAATAAGAAGATGAATGACCAAAAATTGAAGAAAGATGCTTGAAGCCTGAAAAATGACCATCTACGATACTGATGTTATCCCTAGTTACATAGAATGACTTGATGCTGCAATGGTAAATTATATTAAAGGGGTGGATTGTGGCCGTTTGAGCTGATCCTCTAGCTCAGACATAGGGGAGAGATGAACATTCCAGGGATAGGCCACATAAATGGCAACAATAGATAAATTAATATAATTTCATTGGAGCATCAAGAACTTAATGTCTAGAAGCACAGCTTGTTCTCCCCCTTCACCCGCTGGCTTCTGCTGCTGCAGCTTCGCCTATCTTCCCCGGCTGCTGTTTTGGCTACTGCTGCTTCTGCTGCTTCGCCACCGCTTGACCCCTTCCCCATCTCCCTTAAGGTTATTGTATTGTTTTCTTTTTTTCCTTCCTTCCTTCTCTAGTTATTATTTCTCTGTACATTGTTATACTTATATTATAAGAAAATACAATTTCATCTTTCCCTGACTTTCAAAAAGTAGGGGGGTTTGTGTTGTGAATTTTCTTCCCGGGGGAGGGATCAGCCCAAACCCGGGACACCTACCTGTATCTACTTTTTAGATCACATTAGCCTGAACTGGGCACTCTTCTGCACCTCAGTGATTTTCCTCAGCTTCTACTTTAAACACTCCTTCAGCAGCCTGTGACTTTTCAGTACCACAGGCCTCAATTCCTTATGACCAAATTGCAGCTTTCCATTCTTACTCAGGCTCCTCTTGTCCTAGAAGGCTTCCTAGTGCTTCAGGGATGTAAATCGTTCCTCTCTACACTTCATTCAGCAACAGAGACTCTGGATTTTCCTGTATCCCTGACTTCACATTTGTATCCCTGGTTTCACATTTGTAATTATGTGTTCCATGGAATGCAGGGCCCTGTTCTTCAGACACTTGCCTGACAGCCAAAACTTGGCCTCTCACATTTGCAGGCCACCACCTGTATCAAACGTTGTCCCTGGAACCTCACATTCAGTCGCTGAATGATGCCTGCTGCCTTTGTTCCCTGCAGCAAGCTGTAATTTAGTTTCATTAGCCAAATCACCCAGTTCTAATAAGAGAATCTCCAACCAGCACCAGATGCTTCTTGCTGCCCTTTACAGTCTCAGCTACCTCTGAGTTGCACTGCGACCCCAACTGTAGGACGTATCTCATCTAGGAAGCTCAAGTACTCTAAGAAGGGCATAATTTACAGAGGACTGTCACAAAAAAAAAAAAAAAAAATTTCATTTAGCACTGAGGGATTTGACTCTCCTTAATGTTTTACCCCTGTCAAAGGACTCAGATTAGAACCATTCTCTTCCCTGGGAAAAAAAGTGAGCTAGCACTTGGCTGCAAGCTCTCAGTCTTGTGTAAAGAAAGAATGAGGAACAATATAGAGGCATCATTTGGCAAACACAGGTTATAACAGGGTGAACAAGGGAAGGTTAGGATCTCTCAGTAATGAAGCCTGAACACATTGTGCTAAGCACTTACCCTCTTGGCTGCGCATCCTAAAGGCAAAGATGCTACCCTATTAGACAGCTGGAGGCAAAGGAGCCTAAGGTCCGTCTCTGTTCAGCTGCTGTTTCCCTCCCTACACTTGGTCTTACGGTAACTGCAAAGCTCCACGGGAAGATGATTCTGATATCTGTTAATAAAACTGAAGCCCTTGAATAGCTGTGTGCATTCAGTGTGTGCATTCAATCCTGCATTGTAATTACTGCCTGCAGAGTAGGTAGGAGTGTACATTATTCACATCCTTTTCATGACAGCTAGAGTGCACATTCTTTAGAGATGGATTTTTACATACACACATACATATATATGTACATATATATATATATATTATATATATATATTTTTTTTATATATATATACACATTTAAATGCAAAGCAATAATATCTCAGCAGAAGCCTTACAGACCCAGGCATGGGTCAGGCAGTAGTTTGGAAACATTCAGGTCAATACTAAAATCACAGAATTGTAGAACTGTCAGGGATTAAAGGGACTTCAAGGATCATCCAGTGACAACCCCCTTGCCATGGGCAAGGTGACCTCACATTTGATCAGGTTGCTCAGAGCCCCATCCAGCTTGGCCTTAAAGACCTCCAGGTATGTGTCTTCCACCACCTCCCTGGGTGACCTGCTCCAGTGTCTCACCACCCTCATGGTGAAGAGACATAACTTCTTAAGGTGGAAGGGCAAGGGGCCACCAATGGAGCTTTAAGTCAGAAGTACCTAAAAACTCTAGGATCCTGTCTTTACTCACTGTGCTTGGCAGAGTACAGTAAGCATTATTTCTAGAGAAAGTCAAGATGTACCTGAAGTATACAGCTACTCGGCTTCAGAATTTTGCTATTACATTGTGTTATCTTCAAAGTCCAGCTGCCTAGCTTACTCAGTAACAAATTCTGTTCTCACAAGTCTCTTGATGCTGGTATTAAAATCAGAAGATCATTTTCTGTATTCATTGGTTGTCCTGCATTAGTAATGCCAGAGACGAAAGATTTGCAGTTTCTTTCACACCTAAAAAGCAGTTTCCTGGGAGGGGGAAGACTAGATGAAGGAAATTCCTGACTTTTTTTTTATCAGCCAAATCAGAAGATAAAAAGAGATGCCAGAAATAGATCTTACAAATCAATTTTCCAACACGTTCCCCTCCCCCTGCTCCCCGTGGCTTTTGAGAAGCTGGAATTAATCAGCGGCTGCCTGCTCTGTCCTCAGGCATCCCTGAGGTGCGGCACTGGTCTCAAACAGGTTTTACACTGCCATCTACTGTTCATTAGACAGGGGTTTAGTTTTTGTGATGACAGCTCAAACCTTGCATTCAATACTGGGAAGCAGTTTTGAATCATTGTAAGCCACCATCACTTCTGAGTAGCCGAAGGATGTTCCATGTCCCCACAGACACACTGGGTGAAGTGATGTACTGCATGTCCTCTCTCTGGTTTCTGCGAGCCTTTGCTCACACTTCTAGGCAATTCAACAAACAACACCAACCATACGGGCCTGTGTGTTCTGAAAGAAGAAATGAGAACAATATGAGGGCTGTTAGATCTCACAAGTGAGAAATAATAGCCTTTCTTGCTTCAAAACTACGTGAAAGGAGCAGTTTGAATGCACCTGTTTATTCTTCCTATCTGATCCCACTGCCTGGGTGTTCAAGTCTGGGTGTTTAATATCTTTGCATTATCCTCTGTACTTGCTACATCATGTAAAAAACATGACATTAAAATTAGGTTCTAAGACAAGGCCCTTGCTCAGCCAAGCTGACCTTCTTCCCCACTTGCTTGACTTCTCTCATTTTGAAACTGCCTGTTCTTGCACTTAGAAGAGCTCTTGAAAAGCAATCACTACTTCTGCACCCAAATACCTTCAAAAGCACATTCCCAGGTGTGAGAGTCTAAATCCTCTCTCTCTCTCGTTCATCAACGAAGATGAAGATTGCATCGTCCCTCCTTAATCAACAAAGATAAAGAAGATTGCATCATCTCTCCTTAATCTCGTTACTTCTGGGACTCAGACTCGGTGCTTAGCCCAAAGCTCAGGGATGCAAATCAACAGACAACACCTTTGAAAACTCCTGGACCTCACCCTGGACTGCCCAGGAAGCCTACATCTCACCCTGGACTGCCCAGGAAGCCTACATCTTATCTCAGCTACCCCCAAGGGATGTGTATGCAGGGTGTGGACAGGTGTAGCCGAGAGAGGGTGGAGGCCCTCTCCCCGGCGACGCCGGACCCCTGCGAATGCATGAGAATGCACAGGAAGATGCCCTGGGGGGCTGCAGCTGGACACTGAGCAGAAAACTGTATAAAAAGGCAGGAGAAATGCCTGCCAAAGTGTGGCACCTCCAGCGGATCACCAGAAGTGGCTTTCCCACCAGACCAAGCGTGGCATCTCCTCGGATCACCAGTGGCATCTCCACCGGACCACCGAGGGCAGACCATCACCAGACCACCACAGCTGCACACCACCCAAAGAAACTCTGACAAACTCCACAGAAGATCATCCCTGGGCCACGCACCCGTCTCTCTCTCTCCCCTCCATCTGCGACTGAGGGTAATATGATCACAGCTCTTTGCCTTCCCTGCTCTTTCTTCTCTCCTCCATCGATCTCTTTATCTTTCTCTCTCCCCCTTCTCCCCTCTTTCACTCTGTTCTGATCTTTCTCTCTCCTCCTTCTCCCCTCTCTCCCTCCGTTTTGCCCAACCTTATCCTTTAATAAACAGTTTCATGGTGATATATTGTCTCGTTTGCACCTTAATTTCACAACACGGAATCCATAAGAACTGGTCTAGCTCCGGTGGACGGAGATACTTTTAATCTCTGCTCCTCCGGACCTTGACACCAGGGAACCTTACGACCTTTCTCCTTCAGCAGCCTGAAGTTTGTTCTCTTTATATCCAAGGTAAAAGTTTTGCTGGAAGTGTGATGACTCTGAGTCTTTCAGAATTCCTTTGCTGAAGGATTTTCCTGTTGGCTGCTGCCTGGGGAAGATGCATTGAGATTCAGGAGTTTGTATGCTATGAGAGACCATTCATTTGCAATTAAGCACTGAAGACACACTCTGTAGGAGCTGAAGAATATTTTTTTAGCCCTTCTGGAATGAATGCTCATTTTATGATTGACGCATTTGCAGATTTAGCGATGCAGATAATCCCTGGTTTTGCCTTGCCATGTTTCTAGGATTCAACAGAAGTAGATGACTCAATGTGTGCTATGAAAATCGTACACCCTCTTGAGGGATCAAGGCCCACAGAGGAGGAGATACAGCCAGATGGCCCAAGGATGAGGCTAGCCTGAAAAGCTTTACCATTATCACTGTCTTCATATGGTGAAAGCTCTTCTGGCCTTTCTCTGCCTAAACTGAGTCAGTGGGACTGTCAGGTGACATTGTATTCACCAAGCAAGAATGTCCTTTACTATAATTTAATATGTTCAGTTTGTCAGTAATTGGAAATGGCAGGAAGAAATATAGTTCGTGTGGTGATTTCAGGCTGTTGAAACTGTCATGTTACAGCAAGACATCCCAATTTCAGCACTTCTGAACATCTCCCAGTGCAGAAGATGGCTCCTGCCACCTGCGACCACTGTTTTTGAGTATGCTTTAGTAAACAAGGTGTCTTACCACTGTATTTATGTGCACTCCCTGCTCTGAACCAGCCATCCTATTCTGCACAAAAAGAATGCCTGTTTGGCTTTGACAGTTTCAATATTTCTATCTAATTTTTGTAATCAACTGAACTCTTACAGCATGCACTATTGTTGGGACTTATGGCAAGGAAGTTCAGTCCTGCAGAGATTAACTGAAGGTGGATGGCACTGTCTCTCTCTTGGCATTAATGAGGCTTACTGATACACACTTGCAGATATGTGCCATTCATCTTATTTCCTTATCTCAGTGCATTTGATGTATTCCTTCCTTCACACTCTTGTCCAAGGAATTGTGCCACTACTGCTTCCAGCCAAGTCGTCAGAAGAAATGCATGCACACAAGATCATGAGAAAACATCATGGAAAGGAAGCAAATATCCCAGGCCAGACACTACAGAGTGCTATGA